>NC_042965.1:6252723-6430223 GCF_901001165.1 Salmo trutta | reverse complement strand
TATGGTATCAAAGGCTTTCAAAATGTACTAGAATGTATCTTACCGGAGACAAATCGGCAGGCGTTCAACTAGGCTGATGGACTCCCGGTAGTTGGTATCCATCCGGATGATCCTGGCTCCAAGCATCTGGAGCAGGTGATCGAACTGGCTTCGGTCCAGACGAAAGTAACTTCGGAATTCCTCTCCAAACAGTCGAAGCTCTTGAATGAGACGGTGGAGCTCCCCTGTCTGCTTTCGGGACTTTAACCATCTCTGGACCCACACAGACCTGCGCTTTCGGCGGGGCTGGTCCCGGCCCAACAGCGCGATCAAGACCATCTTCCTCAACGTTGGTCTCATTGTTGAAAGAGCCGACTCTGCTATCTTGACTATTATGCATTTCGCTCCAAAGCTGCATTTTGGAGGGAAATTATATTATAGGCTCTCACAATTAATTTGTGGATGTCATCGAATACATAATATACTTGGCAAATAAATGAATAAAAAATGTAATGAAATTCTCCAGTCAAACTGTTTTTATTATGTAATACCACATTTTTTTTACTGGATATGTGCGCAACAAAAATTCAACATTCACATTTTGCTACTTTCTGTCAAGTCTACGCATACAATTTGATGCATACGTTCGATAAATCGAACGTATGCACCACACAGAACGCACTGCAACTGCCTCTGCAACGCAATGCTGCAAGGCAAACGCAGCGTTCCATTGGAAATGAATGTACTTCTGGTGTATCGAAACGCAACGACGCAGTCGGTGTGTTCGAAGCGTTAGAGCTGGAGCTTGCGGTTTATGCCAATCCTCCATCCCCATCCACAACACCCTAGCAAAACCCAAGCCTACTTGATGGTAAGTAATAGTGCTCACCATTGCCCCTGATTCATCTCCCAACTTCCTGCTTACCTGGATGGACGGTTCATTTCGCAGTCTATCTTGAGCGACCTCACACACACACACGTTTGGGGATTTGGATGATGTGCAGTGAGGTGTGTGAGGTGGACTAGAGGGTGTTTTGGTTGTTTGGTAGGAGCTGGTTGTTTGGTAGAAGTAGGAGGGGGAGTCTCTATTTGCCTCCTTGAAGTTTGAGGCTAATTGTTTGGGTCAGGGTGGGAGCATGGGGATGGGGCCGTATGTGTCCCGGCAGCCAGGCCCTAGGTAACTGAGCCGGCGAGGGGGAGAATGGGCCCACTCCAGGGCCACACAGCAGGCTCAAACAGCACCTATTCTCCTGGCCAAACTGTCAGCCAGAACAACTTCATTGTGCCCAAATTGGAGTTGAAAGTGAGGGGGTAAAGGGAGTGAAGAGCTGGGGGTGGGGGACAGAGGGGTCTGACGGAACATGGAGGACTGGAAAAGGGGGTGTCCCAGAGAAAGCAGGGTCTCTGACAGGGGAAGAATAGGCAAAGCCGTGTGAGCTCATTTAGGAGGAGGATTCCCATAGATTCTACATGAGGGGCTGCCGGCCTGGAGTGAGGCAGTCAATGGGATGTACATTTCTTAAAATAGTTTCTTGGGAGGGAAAAAGGTGTTGCAGTTTTTTTTCTTCTTGTGCCTAGATTCCCCATATCGTGCCGTCATCAGCACAGTGCTTGGACAGCGATGACACAACACCAACATACAGTGTACCCTCACACACACACACACACACACACACACACACACACACACACACACACACACACACACACACACACACACACACACACACACACACACACACACACACACACACACATCTGCTTTAGACAGGGTTGTAAGTTTGTCCTTGTGGGTAACCAGCCGGACCCTAACCCATACAATCACGACTGTTTTAGACACCTAATCTATTTTTCTATTTCAAAAATTCCTCTCCTCACCACCTTTTGAAGAGGTGAAGATGTTAACTCAGTCACTCCGAGTTTGGGCAGATGTAAAATGCCTGTGTTTGTGCGCTGGTGCGTATGTGTGTAGAGTTCTTATATATGTGTGTGTGTGTGCGCATATGTGTGTGTTTGATCCGGAGCTAGCCCCACAGGGACTCAATAAAAGGCCTCTTCTATCAATTGTATGAGCAGTGTTTTACCCAGGAGAGGCTCAGTGTGAGAGGGCCCGGATCGCTTTCTCCTCACATGGATGTTTATTCGCTCTGTGGTCCAGCAGGCTGCCTGCCTGTTCAAAAAGACTCCCCTTACCATTTTGACGTCTATGACACACACTTCAGGAAGAGAGAGAATGAGGGAAAAAAAGGAGAGAAAAAGTGCCTGTCTGTTATCAGCTGTCATTCATGGTTTGTTGAACTACTTTTTGCGATGGGAAATGTACGGCCATTTTGTTTGCTCCTTGTCTTTACATCGAGTTCCTTGTCAAAGTTGTTCATGATTTTAGATCCACCTAATGTGTCCAACGAGGTTTCTCTAACTTTCCTGACAACCCTCTACAATGTGATGTACTTATTCTTTCATCTGACGAGAGATACTGAGGCTTTGGTGTTGGTTGTCTTTTGTAGGGCAATTTTTTATCAGATTTTCTGTTGTGGACTGCTTATAGTGCTGATGTAGTTCGCTATCATGTTGAACAGCCAGAGAAAACCAAAGACTAATCTCTCTCAGCATGTCTATATGAAGACTAGGAGATCTACACTGTCTTTCCATGACACATACAGACCAGGTGAATCCAGGTGAAAGCTATGATCCCTCATTGATGTCACCTGTTAAAAGGTTTTCACGCTCAACAGTTTCCTGTGTGTATCAAGAATGGTCGACCACCAGAAGGACATCCAGCCAACTTGACACAACTGTGGGAAGCATTGGAGTCAATATGGGCCAGCATCCCTTTGGTACGCTTTCGACACCTTGTAGAGTCCATGCCCCAAAGATTTGAGGCTGTTCTGAGGGCAAAACGGGGTACAACTCAATATTAGTAAGGTATTCCTAATATTTTGTACACTCAGTGTACAAACCAAGCTGAACCCTATCATAAAATAGATGTAGTAACCATACATACACTTAAAAGCGTACTACTTCAAGTTTTTGGTATTTTCACTAATTTGAGTACTTTGTGTAGACATTAATTCACTTGTCCTCAATATATATTTCTTCACCAGTTTATATTGGCAGCTTCAGCTATCTGAGGGCTTCAACCATCTACACTTGTGTGAATTGGCCTATATCGACAGGGCTAACTTGAAAAATGTCTTACAGAAGAAATATGAAAAGCATATACACAACCATTGTAGCAATTGAAAGGGAACAGTTTGGAGATTATGGGAAATGTATTAGACCAAAGGGGAGGACACAACAGTTCAACTGACACAAGACGGAATCCAAGCATTACAATGTTGATTTCATGTGCATTTTACAGGAACTAGAGCAAGCACACTTGCAATTGTTTCGTTTGGAACACAGCCCCGCGTCCACGCCATCACACAATTTACTGTTGTTGTTTACACAATCCAAAAACGGTCCATTACAAATCTCAATTTGGGTCAGGTGGGCATAATATGAAAGCCCGTTCCATTGCCAACATGACTAACTAAGTTATAACATACGATCTTACGGTGTTATGCTTTCACAATGCAATTCAGGGAAACAGATCATCATTTTGGTGCGCATAGGAAGGAGTCATGAGTGTATTCAGGTGTATGTGACGCATCAATGTTCTTCACAATAGACAAACATAGGCTAAGAACTACCCAGGGTATGACACCATGTCATCTTGTGACTGTACATCAAACATAGTGATCATAAATGTTGACACTGTGTATGACATGAGTTTTATGATATGGAAATGTGAAGTACACATTCGGACTCATGGGTGTTCGGCTCGCTTGTATGACATCAAAGCGTTATTTATTATAATCCTCAACGTCTCCTTTTTCAAAATACATAGAGTCATCTTAATTTACAGCATTTCCCTCACTCAGACAACAAACCATTTTGCCCAATTAGCGGGAGGGATGGGGGCAACTTCTTGTCACGCGAGGTGTTCAGAACGTCTGTCAGTCAAAACCCACACAGCGCTATAAATCTCTGATGTCATGTATAGCATGTTACTGTACAGCCAATGCATTCTGATCTAGCCATTTATCAGTGCCCAAATGTTCAACCTGTACGAGTGTAAAGGGCTACCTAAGTTTCTTTTGTGTATTCTGAGTGTGAATTAGTGCAGCTCTAGGTATAGATCTCAGTGGCTGGAGGCAGACAGTTCAAAACAAAACACGGCTCACCGATATCATCTAATCTGTGAAACACCATTATCGTCTAAGATATCGCCACACAGCCCTTTTCCTCCCCATCCTCCTCCTCAACCCACTCTCTCTCTCCACCCTTTGCGCTAATAATACAGAAAAAGATTACTTGTGGGAAAAAGCTGTTGTGTTGAAGCGGAGGGTGAATGGAGACCATTGTTGTGGTGTAACCGGACTCTACAGCAGGTTGTTTGATCCTGTTTGAGCCTGAAAAGGCTTTTTTAAAAAGTCATATCAGCTGAGAGGGTCAGGGAACAAGACTCTATCCCCCCCCCCTGTATTGCTCTACCCCTGATCTCTGTCTCTCTTTCTTTCGTTCTTTTTTTCTCTCTGTCTCTCACTCTCTCTGGCCCTCTCTTTCGCTCTTGGTCTCTCTGTCTCTTGGTGGAGACTCTGGCTCGGATAAGGTGTCAACTACATAGAACACAACTGCTAGTTAATCTGGCGAGTTATACGTCTTATGAAATGGCATAGCCTACAATATCTTTACTGTTTGGTGTTGAATGGCCCTTCTAGGCCACAGTTAGAGTTCCAGTATTGTATCGTCAATTTACGATATGTTTGGTGTTCAGCATGGACATTCAAGCATGCAAATATCATGGTCCCATTATGCAAGCTTTCTTTGTCTGGGAGCTTTCTTGTCCTGGAGGTACAAATAAAGAGGCAGACGGGAAGACACTGTGTTTTTTGGAGGGAGATTTGTGTCTGCACCCATCTGTGCTCCCAACCTTTTCAGACATGAGAAACTGCACATGCATTTGCATAAGAATAATTGACACTTAAAATTAGCTTTCCAATCACAGAGGATTATTTTTCCTGAGCATACGTGCAAGAAGAGAGCGCTGTCATATTGGAAAATATTAAAGGGAGGGTAGGGTGAGCGCTAGGAGATGTCCTTTACTTCTGTTTGCGAGACTGGATTTTATGCATTTTTTGCGGAAAATATTTCATTTGGTGTAAATATTTAACGCAACTATGACTTTGCATAACCATGTTGCGTGTCAGCAATTGTATTACATTTTCATAGTTTAAAAAAAATTCTAAGACTTGAGTGTGAACGTTTGAACCGATCAACACACCTCAATAGAAAAGTGCACAGATCATAAGTGGCGAATGTTAGGCAGAGTGGAGAGTTTGAACACAGAGCATTTTAGCAAGTGCACTGTTGAATAATTGACAGTGGCTTATGAAAAGGATCTCTTCAGGATGAACCTCAAGTTGAATCCAGGCCTCAAGCAAACAGACACACACACAGACACACACACACACACACATTTCATTGTCGCATTCAGCTCATTCAAGGCGTTGGCCCCGGAGATACACCTGTGCAGGTTTGTGGTGTCTTATTTAATTATTGTGTTACTCCTGGTTCAGCCATGTGTCTGTCTCCCCTGTACCTCCTACTCAGAATGCCATGAATTCATTATCACTCCTCTGAAAGGCAGACAGGGCCCTGGTATGGGGTTTGGATAGCTGCTGTTAGTCTCAGGCCTAGCCATAAAAAAAACGGTAAAAAGAGCCATAGAGAGGGGGTTTGGGCTGTGATATGTGAAGGGGGAAAGAGGGGATTGGGTGGGGGTTGACGGGTTGAGGGGGGAAGGGAGGTGGGGGGGGGGTCTCGGCGCCGGTCCCACCGAAGCACTCAGCGTCCCCCGCTCATGGTATGGCGGATGTGTCTGGTGGTATCCATGACAACCCTTCAGCATGCCAGGGAGATACCACGGCGACATGGCCAAGGGCAGAGGGGGTAGACAGGGGGAGAGGGGGGAGAGCATGGAGATCCTTTAAGAACCACATATCTCGGTGACATTAATATTCACTCACACACAGTAGACTGAAGCCAGAGCCAGTTAGCTGTGTACAGACATACATATATTACCCACACCTTTCATCTGCCGCAATGCTCTTTGATTCATCAGTTCAACACGGATTTGGTCCAATTTATTCACACTCACCCAGAATGTAATTGTTGCTAGAAAAGCAGCACATTGTCGTGTCTTTGTTTAGCTTCTATTTTGAGTTTAAGGGGTGGTGGAGGTAGTGGTGTGTGTGTGCGTGTGTGTGTGTGGGATGGGGGTGCATAATACATGCACCCCCATCCCACACACACACACCTAGTTGTGTTTTAGGGGTTTTATACAGTTGTAGCCCCAACAATGGTTGCTGCTAATGGCTTGCTTTGCAAAGTTTTGTGACTGTACTAACACCATGTATACTCAGACAGACACACATTCAGTCAGGGCAAAGAGTACAGAACATAGGACAGGGCAGGTGAATACATCTCTTTCTCTTTCCAATACACTACACACAACACACACACACACACACACACACACACACACACACACACACACACACACACACACACACACACACACACACACACACACTCACACACACACACACACACACACACACACACACACACACACACACACACACACACACACACACACACACACACACACAGATCAAGCTGTGTTATAATAATACCATCTGGGACCTCATGGTGTCTCACATAGATCATAATAATCGATATTTTTTAAATATGTAGATGTTTATTTTTTCTTCACAAAAGTAGTGCACAGAGCCTTTACTATATTAGCGGACCAATCCGCAGCGCATAATTCTTTTTGTTTTGTTTACAAAAGTATTGCAAAAAAGTATGTATGTGACATAACATACACGCCTGTGCCTGCGAACACATACACATGTACTAAACACCCAGTTAAGTACACGTGTATGTGTTCGCAGGCACAAGTGTGTGTGTTATGCCACATAGATACACAGAGCCCCGGGGCGTATATTTTTAACCCAAACAGCCAGCGCATTTGCTGAGGGGTTAAAGGTGTGAACAGAAATAAATATTTAAGTTTTTGAAACTCTTTCAATGTACCTCCAACTGGTGGGAAAGAAGGGGAAGGGAGCCAAAGAGAGTTATGTCGTGGTGCTACAATAGTCAGACTTAAGATGCGACTCTACTGTCAAAGGCTTCTACAAGAGAACCAAACAGGGATGTAAAAATAGGTCAAAAATCCCAAACCCAAAGTCATATGAAGAGAAGTCAAGTATGTGTCACTGCGGTCCGCTCATGAAACATAGTGATTCGGAAAGTATTCAGACCCCTTTACTTTTTCACATTTTGTTACGTTACAGCCTTATGCTAAAATTGATTAAATCGTTTTTTCCCCCTCATCAATCCACACACAACACCCCAGAATGACAAAGCAAAAACAGTAGTCAGACCCTTTACTCAGTACTTTGTTGAAGCACCTTTGGCAGCGATTACAGCCTCGAGGCTTCTTAGGAATGACGCTACAAGCTTGGCACACCTGTATGTGGGGAGTTTCTCCCATTCCTCTCTGCAGATCCTCTCAAGCTCTGTCAGGTTGGATGGGGAGCGTTGCTGCACAGCTATGTTCAGGTCTCTCCAGAGATGTTCGATCAGGTTCAAGTCCGGGCTCTGGATGGGCCACTCAAGGACATTAAGACTTGTCCCGAAGCCACTGCTGTGTTGTCGTCGCTGTGTGCTTGGGTCATTGTCCTGTTGGAAGGTGAACCTTCGCCGCAGTCTGAGGTTCTGAGTGCTCTGGAGTAGGTTTTCATCAATTATCTCTCTGTACTTTCATCTGTTCATCTTTCCCTTGATCCTGGCTAGTCTTCCAGTCCCTGAAAAACATCCCCACAGCATGATGCTGCCACCACCATGCTTCACCGTAGGGATGGTGCCAGATTTCCTCCAGATGTGACGCTTGGCATTCAGGCCAAAGAGTTTCAACAGACAAGAGAATATTGTTTCTCATGGCCTGAGAGTCCTTTAGGTGCCATTTGGCAAACTCCAAGCGGGCTGTCATGTGCCTTTTACTGAGGAGTGGCTTCCATCAAGCCACCATAAAGCCATGATTGGTGGGGTGATCCAGAGATAGTTTCTCCCATCTCCACAGAGGAACTCTGGCGCTCTGTCAGAGTGACCATCAGGTTCTTAGTCACCTCCCTGACCAAAGCCCTTCTCCCCCGATTGCTCAGTTTGGCCGGGCGGCTAGCTCTAGGAAGAGTCTTGGTGTTTCCAAGCTTCTTCCATTTACGAATGACGGAGGCCACTGTGTTCCTGTGGACCTTCAGTGGTACAGACATTTTTTTGGTACCCTTCCCCAGATCTATGCCTCGACACAATCCCGTCTCGGAAGCTCTACGGACAATTCCTTTGACCTCATGGCTTGGTTTTTGCTCTGACATGCACTGTCATCTGTGGGAACTTATATAGACAGGTGTGTGCCTTTCCAAATCATGTCCAATCAATTGAATTTACCACAGGTGGACTCCAATCAAGTTGAAGAAACATCTCAAGGATGACCAATGGAAACAGGATAAACCTGAGCTCAATTTCAAGTCTCATAGCAAAGGGTCTGAATACTTATGTAGATAAGGTATTGGCTTTGTCATTATGTTTTGGCTTTGTCATTATGGGGTATTGTGTGTAGATTGATGAGGATAAATATTTATTTAATCAATTTTAATATATGGCTATAACGTAACAAAATGTTGAAAAAGTCAAGTGGTCTGAACACTTTCCCCTGTATTGTAAGTGGGAAACACTTCTAACATCCCATTATGTTATTTTGTTTCAGGTGAGAGGAGCCAGACAGAGAGGAAGAGGATAGCGACTGATTTGTCCATGTGTTAAGTATGGCACACATATCGAAGAGGTGAGTGAGAGATCTGACATTTCACATAGGTCTGTTCTTGTCCTCTCGTTAGCTGGGCCATATCTGTCTCAATAACCTCTTATCATGGATCAAATAATCCTTACCTCAACCAATTCATAGTCTGAAATAGTTTTGGCCCCAGATGTCCCTAAGATGTGATGAGTGACATTGCATCTGTCAAACACTGATTGAATGAGACAAAGAGAAACGCTGTGCAAATTAAATGGTCTGACCCACATTCTGTGGTGCTATCCATTTCTCTGAAGACCCTGAAAGCCCATTTATAAAGGTAAACCCTGGATGATCCCTGAAGTGAAAGACTGGGCTTTTTCACAGAGCAGGAGAGACTATACATTATTTACTCTCTGACTGCAACACTGAAGGAGATAATGCAATGTTTCAAGCATACAAAACAAATAGCCTCCTCTGGTGGAAAGGCTTTTGTTGTGCGTTTTGATCATGTCTGTTTCCATCCAACCTGACATATGCAAAAGTATGTCTCCTTAAGGTTTCTATAGCCCTATACTGTAAAAATGATTCTGAGGTGAATTGAAATTGTTACCATTTAAAAAAAAAAACACATATTTAATAAAAATGTATGTAAGTTGTTGAAATTTTTGTTAATTACATTTTACCTAAACAGTTCAGAATAAATCAATCGCAATATGTTGCTTCAAATAATTGAGTTGAATCCCCCCCTCCCCCATTTTGCCCTCAAAACAGACTCAATTCATCGAGGCATGGATTCTACAAGGTGTCGAAAGCGTTCCACAGGGTTTCTGGCCCATGTTGACTCCAATGATTCCCACAGTTGTGTCAAGTTGGCTGGATGTCCTTTGGCACTTTAATCTTTTGTCTTGCCCAGTCACCCTCTGAATGGCACACATACACAATCCATGTCTCATTTGTCTCAAGGCTTCTTTAACGTGTCTCCTCCCTATCTACACTGATTGAAGTGCATTTAACAAGTGACATCAGTAAGGGATCATAACTTTCACCTGGATTCACCTGGTCAGTCTATGTCATAGAAAGAGCAGGTGTTCTTAATGTTTTGTATACTCAGTGTAATGTTCTAACGAAATATCTCTACTGGTTTTCACTGTAAAATCTGGACAATGGATTGCATTTATACATGTCATTCTTTAAATGAGTTTTGAAATATGTTAAATACTTGTCTTTGCTTTTAAAATGCCTTCAAAAGTCATTTAAATCAAGAATGTACCTTTCGAGTTGATTTTTGGAGGACAAAGGTACTGCTTAAATGGATGTGCATTCCAGAAAAAGGAACAAAGCTGTGTGTGTGTGTGTGTGTGTGTGTGTGTGTGTGTGTGTGTGTGTGTGTGTGTAGTCAACCATTAGCCCCCTCCATCTGGCTGTGTCACTAAGTCGCCTGTACCACCATAGAAAGCCACAGGGCCCATCCGAGGTAACTGAGAACTCTGGGATAGGTATAAGCAACGCCCAGTCACTCAGTGGTGGGATAGAGATGTGTTTAACACACAAAAATGTACACGCCCACACACAGACAGTCACACACGTGCGTGAAACATGTGTGTAGTTTGACGCGGCTTTAGCTCCAGATAGATGTGTAAATGTGCAGACTCAAAGGGAGTAGGATGCAGAGAGTAGGATGTAAGAAAGAAAAAAAGACCCTGCCTGCCACAAAGGCCAGAAGACAGGCATGCGAGAAGGGAGGGAGGCAGGGAGGAAGGCAGGCAGGCAAGAAGGGAGGGAGGGAGGCAGGCAAGAAGGGAGGGAGGGAGGCAGGCAAGAAGGGAGGGAGGCAGGTAGGCAGGGAGGGAGGGTGACAGGCAGGCAGGCAGGGAGTGCCCTTAAGGTGCTGTGTGCAAGCAAGGAGGTGTGCCCTTTGAACTCTGCTCTGTTCTTTCTTCCGTTTGGGTTTTGTTGTTCGAGGCAAGGAGAGATGCGAAGTTGGATGTGGGGCCCCATCCACTGAAAACCAGTTGTGTATTAGCAGCTACAGTATATATTTTAGTGCTCTCCAAATACCTGCACAAAACATAAAGTACCTTGTAGTATACACTGCTGTTCTTACCACCAAAATGTCAACTGCTGGACAGCAATGTATCAAGATGATGGAAAATGTATTTATCCTGAATCATTTTTACACTATTTAAAGTAATAACCAGCCGTATTTCTGTTGAAACTCCAGTAGCCCCAGCTGCTGTAGCAACATGGTATATACTTTCATAATGCCCCATAAAGGCATAAAGGCTACCAGAGTCTCCATGCTTGTCAGCAGCCTCTATAGTTTTGAGAAACGTGATAGCATAATACCTTGTTGGAGGGTGTGTCTGGTGGGGGGGGGAGGGGGGGGGGGGGGGGGGTGTACAGAGGATCTGAACCCAGGTTGGGGTGAGTGTAAGGGGGATCTGATAAGGCGTTCCCCAGCTCCATCACCCCATCGCCCTATGAGAGAATAATAAGCGTCTGTAACACATAGACACTCCCAGGCCTTGTGTCCCCAGCACAAAACCTGGCTGTCTTATCCACTTCTAAGAACATAATGTAAGGCAATACATGTGAGAAGGCCAGGGGAACAATGCGTGGAAAGTGCAGTGTGATATGAGGGAGACTCATGTCAGGAGCCATTGTTGTGGCCCTTTGTTGCTGTCGAGTACCTTGGGAACTTTGAACTCAGAGTCCTCTTCATCTGCAGGCCTGGAGTTTGTATGTGGTGAAATGTATGCAAAATGTATAGTAGAAAGTTCACTCTTAGAAAAAAGGTTCCAAAAGGGTTTAGGTGGGCCTTCGTGCTTCAGCAAACAAAAGACAGTAGGGGTGTTCAACAACAATGACAAAAATCACAAGGAGGGCTTAACAAGAAAAACTTCCAAAAGGACTAATTCAAGGTAGAAAGGTGTTGGAGCACTCAACAAAAAAAAGCAAAGATTTATTTATTTTTGGTTTATTCTGCGGTCCCCACAGGATAACCCTTTTTGGATCTGTGGAAAGGGTTCTACCTGGAACTCAAAATAGTTCTAGCTGGAAGCATAAAAAGTTACTCACAGGGAGACGGCTGAAGAACCATTTTAGGTTCTAGATGGTACATTCTTAGAAGAAAAGGTGCTATTCCTCATGTTTTTGACAGTAGCTACAGTATGTGTGTTTGTTGTGTTGTACTTGTAAGTCATATGTTTGGATGAACAGTTGGTTTGAAACAAAATATAAACTGTATTGTAACATACAGTGGCTTGCGAAAGTATTCACCCCCTTGGCATTTTTCCTATTTTGTTGCCTTACAACCTGGAATTAATATGAATTTTTGGGGGGTTTGTATCATTTGATTTACACAACATGCCTACCACTTTGAAGATGCAACATATTTTTTATTGTGAAACAAACTAGAAATAAGACAAAAAAACAAAACTTGAGCATGCATAACTATTCACCCCCCCAAAGTCAATACTTTGTAGAGCCACCTTTTGCAGCAATTACAGCTGCAAGTCTAGCCGCTAGGATTTTTGCCCATTCTTCAAGGCAAAATTGATCCAGCTCCTTCAAGTTGGATGGGTTCCACTGGTGTACAGCAATCTTTAAGTCATACCACAGATTCTCAATTGGATTGAGATCTGGGCTTTGACTAGACCATTCCAATACATTTAAATGTTTCCCCTTAAACCACTCAAGTGTTGCTTTAGCAGTATGCTTAGGGTTATTGTTCTGCTGGAGGGTGAACCTCCGTTCCAGTCTCAAATCTCTTGAAGACTGAAACAGGTTTCCCTCAAGAATTTCCCTGAATTTAGCGGCATCGATCATTCCTTCAATCCTGACCAGTTTCCCAGTCCCTGCCGATGACAACATACCCACAGCATGATGCTGCCACCACCATGCTTCACTGTGAAGATGGTGTTCTCGGGGTGATGAGAGGTGCTGGGTTTGCGCCAGACATAGCGTTTTCCTTGATGTCCAAAAAGCACCATTTTAATTTCATCTAACCAGAGTACCTTCTTCCATATGTTTGGGGAGTCTCCCACGTGTCGTTTGGTGAACACCAAATGGGTTTGCTTATTTTTTTCTTTAAGCAATGGCTTTTTTCTGCCCACTCTTCCGTAAAGCCCAGCTTTGTGGAGTATACGGCTTAAAGTGGTCCTATGGACAGATACTCCAATCTCCGCTGTGGAGCTTTGCAGCTCCGCTGTGGAGCTTTGCAGCTCCTTCAGGGTTATCTTTGGCCTCTTTGTTGTCTCTCTGATTAATGCACTCCTTGTCTGGTCCATGAGTTTTGGTGGGCAGCCCTCTCTTGGCAGGTTTGTTGTGGTGCCATTTTTGAATAATGAATTTGATGGTGCTCGATGGGATGTTCATAGTTTCTGATATTTTTGTATAACCCAACCCTGATGTGTACTTCTCCACAACTTTGTCCCTGACCTGTTTGGAGAGCTCCTTGGTGTTCATGGTGCCGCTTGCTTGGTGGTGCCCCTTGCTTAGTGGTGTTGCAGACTCTGGTGCCTTTCAGAACAGGTGTATATATACACTGAGATCATGTGACACTTAGATTGCACACAGGTGGACTATATTTAACTAATAATGTGACTTCTGAAGGTAATTGGTTGCCCCAGATCTTATTTAGGGGCTTCATAGCAAAGGGGGTGAATACATATGCACGCACCACTTTTCTGTTTTAATTTTAATTTAAAAAATTTAAACAAGTTATTTTTTCACTTCACCAATTTGGACTATTATGTGTATGTCCATTACATGAAATCCAATAAAAAGCTATTTAAATTACAGGTTGAAATGAAACACAATAGGAAAAATGCCAAGGGGGATGAATACTTTTGCAAGGCACTGTAAACACATAGCTGTCCATTGGATAACAAAAGGAAAAGACTATTCATTGCCTGGGGTATGAAAGTAATGCCCCTCCAAGTTCAAAGTTCCAAGTTCACCCAAGACACAAGAGTTTAACATGAAGAGAATGATCACTTGGACAGAGATTTATATTGTTAAACTAATAGTGTGTGTTTTTCTTGTCTAGGTGGAGCATCTATCTGGGTGACTCTCTACAGCTGTCTCTAGTGGAGAGAGGGGCATGGACTGTCATCTCCATCTGATCATCAACAACAGTCAAGATACAGTATGCTGATGAAGAAGGATACAGCAAACTACTATTTCTTATCAGCATGCATAGTCAGCACCCAGTCATTTCTGTATCATTGTGATTTAAAAATCAGTTGCAAAACTGTTTACCTTCTACTGGGCTGTAAAAGTACAACATAATTTATTCTGAATTGTAAAAGTCTGTATTGCTGTACTAGATTTCAAGTGAATCTGTCCTTAGAATTGAGTATAAGTGAACCCAAATGGAACCCAAAGTGCACTTGCTCTTTATCTGAAATATGAATTGATTGAAACAGTACACAAAGACAATATTTTTGTACGTTCTCAAATCACTGTATTTTCTCAATAAATGGAATAAAGTATATTCAGTAATATTTTTGAGAAGTATTAATTTTCCCCACATGATTTCTGTCTACAGTAAGCCTTGTCTGTATACCTTTGACATAATTAGGTCCTCTGTGGTATCAAAGGAGAACGGTTGATGACATGGCTGTAGTTGTTTCTGATGGACCCTGACCATGCTGAGAAACATACAGCTTGCATACAGTACAAAGACAGTATGTATTCCTACATTGTCAATGTGTTAGCATACGTCAAATTAGACACAACTGTAAAATCGAAAATGGATAAGATATTAGCTATGCTCATTACCCGAAGCACCTTGTCAACCAGAGAAAACTTTGTAAGATAGCCACATGTCAGGTTAGTGTTTGAATATTCTACGTTTCTCCTACATACCCCACATGTGACATGGAATACTAAAGGCAAATAGATTTAATTACATTATAAAATGAATGGATTCACATACAAAGCATATATTTAAATCACATACAAGGCATAAGCTTAAGGCAACACTGGCATTAACAAAGCATTCATAATCTAGGTATCATCAGAGAGGAAGGGAGAGGGAGAAGTTATGGCTTGAAAGGCCATGGCGCAACAGTCCATGAGGAGGAAAGGAGGGAGAGAAGTGTGTCTCACCAGAGTAGTACGAAAAAGTAAGAAAAATGTATGCATTCACTACTGTAAGTCACTCTGGATACACCTCTTTTCTCTCTGTCTCTCCCATTAAACCTTTCCCCCTCTCCCTCTTTCTCCTTCCTCACCCTCTCCCTCCTTTTCATTTCCCTTATCAACTCTCTCTCTCCCTTCCCTCTTTTCACTCTCTTTCAGATGCCAGATCAGAGTCTAGTCTTCCGTTCGCCCTGTCATCACATTTTTCACACAGCCCCATCCCTTAATTGGGCCTGTATCATCATATCATGTAGAGTACCTGGACGCTGCTGGAGATGAAAGATGGCTTCGATCTTTCCCTTACACACACACACACACACACATACACACACACCAGTGTATGTACCAGTGGAGGCTGGTGGGAGGAGCTATATGAGGACGGGCTCATTGTAATGGCTGGAATGGAATCAATGGAACGTCGTCAAATATGTGGTTTCCATATGGTATGATCTGTCTGATACCGTTCCATTTATTACATTCCAGCTATTACAATGAGCCTGTCCTCCTTTAGCTCCTCCCACCAGCCTCCACCGGTGTGTACTAACCAAGCTAGAGTGGAGCTGCGATAAACTGTTGTTATGTCCCATATTTTATTAACAAATTCAAACAGCACAATTTTTTAAGAAAAGGTCCAATGTCCCGTATTTCAGTCAGACAATCCAACCTGTCTCTTGCAGTCACGTTGCACTTACGAAAAAAATAAAATATATATATATAATATATATATATATATATATATATATCAGAAGGATGTGGTACTGGTGATGTTAAACGCTTCTCCAATTGTTGTTGAGGTCTGATATTTGGTGCAGCGCAAGATGAGATGGAGGCCAATGTTTTAGGCTGGGTTTCTGTACAGCACTTTGAGATATCAGCTGATGTAAGAAGGGCTATATAAATACATTTGATTTGATTTGATTTGTCATAGGCCTATCGTCAACCAACCATTTCTCAAATCCTAAATTCCAGCTAATCTTGGAGAGGACAGTTATGCCTAACTACTTACAAAAAATGTGCTTCTGACGAAGAGCCAGCTACAAAAGTAAGTAAATAGGCGTGGTAGAGTGAAAGATATCATAAAACTTGTGAAGCTCTCCATGCTCATTAGTTTGTCATTCAACATACTGTATATACTGCCACTTCATTCAATCCTGTTTCAAAAGTCTCCCTTCCTAACAGTTTTATGTTCCCTGAGACCCACCAGAAATGTTTACATGGCCACATATTCATAGATTTTCATAAAACAGCCACACATGTAGTCTCTCTTTTCTGCATTACAAAATGTATTTTAATTGTATTAATATTATTTTTCTATTATTTTTACAGTATTGAAAATCATACCGTCGGTATTTCGAAATATCCCGGTATACGTAATAAATGGTTTATTTTAATTTTATTTCATTTAACCTTTATTTAACATATATCGCCCAAGCCTACAATGTTGCAACACAAGCAAAAAATATGTTTGAGACTGTTACATAGGTACACTCTTAGAGAAAATGGTTCCAAAATAGTTATTTGGCTGTCCCAATAGGAGAACACTTTTTGGTTCCAGATAGAACCCTTTTTGGTATCAGGTACAACCATTTTGGGGTCCATGTAGAACCCTCTGTGGAAAGGGTTGTACATGGAACCCAACAGGGTTCTACCTGGTTCTCCATTGGTGACAGCCAAATAACCCCCTTTAGGTTCTAGATGGCACCTTTTTTCTATGAGTGTACGCAGGGACTGGCAACTCCAGTCCTTGGGGGCCCGAATGGTGTCACACTTTTTCCCCATCCCTAGCAAACACAGCTGATTAAAGTAATTGAATTATAAACTGAAGATCATGATTAGTTGATGATTGGAGTCAGGTGTGTTAGCTGGGGCTCGGGCAAAAATGTGACACCACTCCGGCCCCGAGGACTGGATTTGCCCATCCCTGGTGTAAAAAGTGAGGAAAGTGGCCACACTGAAAATGATACGACACTACCCATAACACCTTGGCAGTGGGGACACAAGGGTTCCTCCCGCAGTACACAACACATTCCCTCAGATTTAAATATACTTTATGTATATTAATATTATGTGTGTTTTGTCCGTAACCAACTTTTTCAAATATTTGACCCAGACATGTGTCATGACTTTTACTATTACCAATATAAAGATAGAACAGAGAATACAAAATGTAACCTTCCATCAATCATAACTCAGGACCTTGAAGCCAGCTCCACTGCTTGTTTTCATTGTTCCCCTCTAACCGGGGTCTGATTTAGACCTGGCACACCAGGTGGGGGCAATTCATTTTCAGCTAGAATAGAAAACCCTCAGGCTTTGGGCCTCGTAGTGTAAGAGTTGAATACCCCTGCGTGGACTACTCTATAGTTGACGAGAATATAATTTGATTATTCATCAGAAATGGTTTAGTGTAAACATTCAGATTAAGTATTTCTTGTCATATGTAATCCAGCATTTGCAATAAAAAATGGATGCCTGGGATCAAATTCTATAAGACTGATTGTTTGACGAATGTCTATTGAAATCCAATAAAGACTGATGCAACATTTGAAGTCATGGAAGACGGGGTAAACCGTTCTTCCTGGAATCGTAATGCTGGGCTCTACATTTTTCAGCACAATTGAATTGAGCCAGGAGCATTTGGGAACCACAAAAAGCTCTGCCGGCCTTGCTCTGGAGTCACTTAGGATTGATCCCCAGTAAACAGTGAAGAATAACAGAAGAATTTCACTGTTGACACGTCATTTGAAGGAAAAATGTTCAGGAGAGTTTCTTTTGACCTTGGTAGGGCAGGCGAGGAGTATCTAACTTCTAAACTCCATTATGTTTGAGAGAGAGGCTTTTATCCTCTCTTTTTTTAAAGTCACAATATTTAACTTTTATCTGCAGTTAACAGGACTTTGTTATCTTATTTGGTTTGGGAGAACACTCCCAAGTACCATCCACCTCATGATTCCAATGGGTGGCCAGATAATAAACACAATTCTTTAAGTTTGGAAACTTCTCTGCAAGAAAAATTACATAGAACTGTATGTACTGTAGTGTTTTCCACGCAATTCTCCCCCAGGAGAAAGAGAAGCAAAGCAGGGCTGCTAGGAGAAACTTATTTTTGTATTTCTTTTTATATTTAACCTTTATTTAACTAGGCAGAAGAGGAGAAACTGTAGGGAGAGGTAATGTGAAGTAGCATGCTTGTAGAATGGTAGAGAGGTAAACAGACATACTGTACTATCATCTTACAGGCAGTATGATGCATATGACGGAACATAACATTGGAACGTATAGGCCCTGCTGTGTACTTACTATGCCTGTGATGTGATTGTCCCACCCAGCTATCTTAAGATGAATGCACTAACTGTAAGTCGCTCTCTGGGTAAGAGCGTCTGCTAAATTACTAAAGTGTTAATGAATTGTATTGAATACTTTGTACTGAAACTAGATTAAAAAAATATATATATATCTTTACTACCCTTTAATGTCCTCTTCTTGTCCTCTTGTATTTGCTCAGTGTCTCTGAAATGCAGGTATGAGTGGACAGTGGACAGCCTGTAGGACATGGCCAGCCCAGACACCAGATCTCTCTGTCTTCACATGGAATCACATCTCATGTTATCACACTGACATAACATACTGAGACTGCTCAGGTGGAGCTGGACAAGACATTCTCAAACACATTCGGTGTGTGTGTGTGTGTGTGTGTGAGAGAGAATGTGTGTGTTTAAACCGGTGGATAGTGATTGATTATGAAGTGTAGAATCTTGACAGAGTGTCCGGGTATCCCATGAGGCACGAGACCACAGGGCCGAAACAGACGAACATCCTCTCACTCTACCTTTTTGATTTCGTCCTCCATCTCTGCCCCCTCTCTCGTTCTCTCTGTCCCTCTGCCTGTTCCTCTCAATCTACTTACCTGCCTCTCTACTGTTGCTTCTCCCCCTTGCTTAGATGTTTTTATTGATATACAACATTACTATTTATGGCTGTCAAAATGAGCTGCCGTCTAGCGGCTGCGGAATCCTTATGTGAGTCAATAATAGACAGTCTGCCTCTGATTTGATCTCAGTAAATTCACAGATGCTATATTTTCACTCTTGAGATATGGGCCCATGTCAAACTCTGCGAAGACAGATAAATTAGAAAGGTCTCTAATAATATAACAGTGTTTTCAATAGCCTGAATAGCATAGCCGTACACCAGGGGTGTCAAACTCATTCCATGGAGGGCCGAGTGTCTGCTGGTTTTAGTTTTTTCCTTTCAATTAAGACCTAGACAAACAGGTGAGGGGAGTTACTTACTAATTAGTGACCTTAATTCATAAATCAAGTACAAGGGTGGAGCGCAAACCCGCAGACACTCAGCCCTCCGTGGAATGAGTTTGACACTTACCGTACACTATCCATGTTTATGATACGCCACAATGACAGTTAGTGTCCAGAACCAAAGTGGAAGTGTTTATTGTAAATGTGCAATGAGGGGAAAGTATGGTAGTAATAACAATGGTAAAATATGATGAACCAAATAGAATAAGGCCCATCTTCTCATTAGTCAATCGTGTATTCCCTGTTCTCTCCTTATCACCTGCATCGTAAAAATAGAAAGTCCCAAAACACAATGATTGTGTAATCAAACCACGAAAAGTAGATCTGGTGTTTGGAGGGTGTTTAATGTAAGAGTTTTAATGCACAGAATGTGTTTTACGACAAAAATTAAGTACTCCCAAGTACACCCAAAGTGGTTATTCAACCTTAACATTGGTGTTTTTAAGAGTTGTGAAAACACTTTTTGAAGGTTTCAGTGCACGTAAAGGTAGCATCAAAACACAAAAACGGTGTTTCTCATACAATCAATGGTTTATAAATGCAAATGTTTTTTACCTACACTGATTTATGATAAGGGCCTATGGAAAATATTTTGGGGGAATTTCACCTTTTTTTATTATTTAAAAAGATTAGAAAACAGGAGGGGCAGTAAGATGGTACATTTCGTTTGAATTTTACCCACTCAACCACGGGTAAGAAATTATTCTTGGGTGAATTGCAATTTACAAAAAAATAAATATATATACTTAATAAAAATGTATGCAAGTCATGCAAAGCCTGTGGAGACGTCACCCCTCTCCCCACCGAAGACTGGGGTTAAATTCCCCGCTCCAACCCTTCCATCTGTTAATCCCACCTA
Organism: Salmo trutta; assembly: GCF_901001165.1. NCBI lineage: Eukaryota > Metazoa > Chordata > Actinopteri > Salmoniformes > Salmonidae > Salmo > Salmo trutta. The sequence goes on along the minus strand of NC_042965.1, from coordinate 6,410,017 downwards.
TCTGTATCCCCTCTGTCAGTTCATAACTGTCTCAATGAAGTGTCAAAACACCCATTTATGCATATTGTTTCAAAGATTTGTTCATTTCCTTTTACCAAAATAATCAAAGAATAGATCCAACTAAATATGTTGCTGAAAATGAAAGTATTTTTCATGAGGTTAAACAAAGAGAGAGAAAATTGAGTGATTGATCATTGGAAGGTTTAAATCAACATATCTTTTCACATGACTCAGATTTTAGAGGATTGTGGTTAATTAATTAAATTATCTTTTGACTTTTTGATTATTTCACACAATGTTGCATACATGTTTGAAGAAAGAAAAGTATATTTCTACATTAGTATTAAGCTTGTTGTGCCATGAGGTGTAATGGATCATATTGAACAGATATAAAGCCGTTAAGGTTTCGTCTTCTTCGCATTGGTGCCAGCTCAGTTTGGTGTTACAAAGCACACAATTTTAACTGTGTGGAGAAAAACACCTGAGATCATCATAGCTGTTTCCAATGAGTAAAGGAGATGCAGTATTCTATACTCAACGAGACCCAGTAACACATCCTCACAGAAATTCTATGGAATCCAGCAAAATATGCACCCCTCTCTATTATTATCAGAAGCCCACAGGCTGCCGCACCAAGCATGTCTCTTTACTACATCAGCTGGGAACCAGAAGACTCTTCTCTACTACTTGAAGACTGTATCAATGGCAGAAAATGCAGAAGGCCAACATTTTCAGGCTGTGGTATAGTTTGGTTGGAGGTCATGGAAACGATGATGCCTGACTGACAGCTAAAGGTGCAGATGGGAAAGTAAAACAATTAAATCAAAATCAAATGAAATCAAATCAAATTTATTTATATAGCCCTTCGTACATCAGCTGAAATCTCAGAGTGCTGTACAGAAACCCAGCCTAAAACCCCAAACAGCAAGCAATGCATGTGAAAGAAGCACGGTGGCTGGGAAAAACTCCCTAGGAAAAACTCCTGAGAAAGGCCAAAAACCTAGGAAGAAACCTAGAGAGGAACCAGGCTATGAGGGGTGGCCAGTCCTCTTCTGGCTGTGCCGGGTGGATATTATAACAGAACATGGTCAAGATGTTAAAATGTTCGTAAATGACCAGCATGGTCAAATAATAATAATCATAGTAATTGTCGAGGGTGCAACAAGCACGTCCGGTGAACAGGTCAGGGTTCCGTAGCCGCAGGCAGAACAGTTGAAAATAAACATGTCTAAAGCTAATGATAATGGAACATGACACACACACATTAACATACACATACCAGCGCACGCACGCACGCAAGCACACACACACACACCTATCCAGCTACAAAAGGGCCCGTCATTGCCCAGTCTCTGTCCCAGTCCTTCACACATAGAATCAAGGGAGGGCCTGTGTCATCCTCAATTACTGTAGTATTTATAGACGCTAGAGTCAAGAGTAGGCCCTGGGTTTCTCCTCTACACACAGTAAGTCAAACTCAGCAGTCCGGGGTCCAGTGACTCACCATCTACACTGAACACGCCAGCCCAGCGATGACATCCCCAGGATGAGACGAACACACAGAGTTACTGCCCAGAGAGATGACATCACTCTGGGCCAGGCTGAAATACGGCCTGCGCTTACAGTATGTGTCATGTCAGAGCAGACAGCAATGACACTGCCTCATCTGGAGAAGAATAGGAAAAGGGTCCAGCCCAACCAATCAAAGAACTGCTGCAGTAGCATGGTTGACGTGACTTCCCTCTGATCAAGGACTCTGAACACACAGGGTGGCCGATGAAGAGTCATTCAGATTAAGAACTGTAGAAATGTTATAATAATGGTCAAAATATCCTGGATTGTATTTTCATACTATTAGTCACACAACTATAAAGGTGAAAATATTTACTCAGTTGATACATTTGTTTGACAATTGGTATCTATATCTACTTTTATTTACCAAAGTCACATTCTCATCCAAATTGCTTACATGATATTGTACGGCACGCAATCCGATATCAAAACTTACATTTTGTGCGCAACAATTTTCACAAACGACTTCTGCTACTATTGTCACTGCCACTTGTCCACAGCCAAGTTAAGGTGTGTGTGTTGATTTAGACATGGATGAATGGCTGTTCACGTTCAAGTTTGGAGGACAGACAGAGAACCAGTTCACACCAGCACACCTCCCATCACCCCTCCTCACCACACACACAGGCTCTCAGGTCTCCATGTTGTTGATGTTTGAACATTTCAATTCAGGGGGCTAGAAGGCCTGCAGCTGCCCGTCTCGCCTGGCTGAATAGGGGGGGGCTTTTCTTGGGCAGGAGTGCGAGGGGCCTGTGAATGCTTTCCCGATGAGAGATGAGGCATATTGAAAACTATATTAAATTACCCTGATTAACAATTTAGCAAGGAACAGGCGAGCCGTGGGGGCACTCTATAGGGAGGCCTGGGGGCTATTCATCGCCACAGCACCAGGGTCGAAAGGTGCCCCAAGTTCACAGGCTCTGGCGCTTTGTTATGCTAACGCTCAATCCAAAATCAGCTGCCTGCTCCATGGCCAGACACAAACACTTCCCTGAGAACTTTCAGGGAGTTGTCATTCCACTGCGTGCCTTTCCCCCCACTCCTCTGCCCTGCCCAAATACTGGGGACCTTTTTTTATGGATGTGTGCATTCATGTGTGTGTGTGTGTGTGTGTGTGTGTGTGTGTGTGTGTGTGTGTGTGTGTGTGTGTGTATTTGCTAAAATGATGAGCAAATGCATCAAATTATCACTATTTGATCATCCTACAACTGGAGCAAAATAGCCTAATAATAATAATAACAATAATAATGTTGTTGTTAATATATGATTAAAAATACACTTTTATCCCTGCTTGGGGAGTCAGTGCATCAAGATGTATATAAGCCTATTAGCACATGCTTCAATCGGCATCAGCTCATTTAATGTAAAAGCTTTTGACACTGTCAGCTACATGACAGATGTTTTCATGAATTGGCCATTTGATTTAAAGTATAGGCCTACAGAACAGTGATTTTTCACATTCGTGTCCAAGAGCGTATCACTATAGACGAGCATTCGGAGTCTACTTTTTGATTCGTTTATACAGTCAGATTGACTGCAATGCACCCTATTATTCTCTACAAATGATTGACATCTATACCTCAAAACTAATTTAAACAAGGCATGATGAAATTTCCCAAATTATATGAGCAACAAAGCACAAGAATTGACATCAATAATGAATATAAACACTGGAAATCTACATGTAATTAATGTTGCAGATTGATTTGGCCTGGCATTGACTGAAGAAAAATAAAATGCTTTATGGGGTGGGAAGGGAGGGGAAAGGGGGTATTAATTTATACAATTAAGTATTTCATTTTCGTTGTTAGGTAGATAGATATTACTTACCTTTATAAAATAGAAATATCCAGTGAATATTCAAGAATTTAATTCCAATTAGGAAAAATCCAATTTGCAAGTAACAAGAATCAAAACAAACATGTACCAAACCTGTATAGTATCAATAATGTTTTGTCCTTTTGTACCATTATTGTGTGATGTCTCCGGGGAGAGGTGATCAATAGCGGTTAACAAGCAGGGGTTGATAAGGTAACATATGTGAGGTCAAATGATGGTCAAACACCGTTAACCCCAAGGTCAAAGTCTTGCACAGAAACATATATTGTTATTGGCTTACAATTGACTCACTTCTCAATAACCTGCTGATGCTTTTCAAATCATTTTTGTATTAGGCTGCAATAGCCTATCAAATGCAAATGTGTTAATTATATGTATTAAAATACATACAAAAAGATTGCATAACTATATATCTACATTTAAAAAAATGATTGCTTACTATTCGTTTTCATTGAGAGCAATGAAAATTGACTGTTGTGGAAAAGAAAATTGCCAATATTATAAGCCTAATACAAAACTGTGCTTCTTTCACATTGAAATTATAAAAAGGTATCTTGATAAAATAGGCACAACAAGAAAACATATAGCCTAGCCTTCTTTAAAGCAGCCTCTAAGTAAAATGTATAATTGACATTAAACTAATTCATTTGACTGGCAAGACACTTGACAAACACACACGTCACATCTCACAAACAATCAGTACCAAGTTAATTTAGTGGCAGGTATTATCCTACATTCATTATTGACACAATTCATGGTTTACTATATTTGAATTTACTTGTACATATTAGACATATATGGACTATACTTGTACATATTAGACATATATGGACACTGCACATACATATTGTTTAAATTCATAAAAACAACACAGAGGATATACTATTACAATGAATAATAAAAGTATGCAAAAATATACAAAATATCCTATTAATTGGTAACTGGGTGGGTTTGTAAGTTCCATCCAGTGAGGCCAGAGACCTTGGTGAGAAGAATGCTGGGCCCCTCTCGCTGTTCTGTGGTTGTGAAGAGCTAAAGCATGAAGAAAATCCTCATCAATACAAATGAGCGTCCAGAACCTGGGGAACACTGCGACCAGGCGCTCCCAGGCCTCACCTTAAAATCCTGTTGTCTTACACCAGCCTACAGCCACTCCACATTATCCCAGAGAGTCTGCTGTATCCAAGGATTAAGTCTGGAATCACTTCAACGTCTCTATACTCTGACTGCCGCCTGAGAAAATAAGGATACTTCTAATTCCACTGGCGTAATTACCTGATTAAAATAAGCGTTTCTCTCCCTCCCTCCCTCCCTCCCTCCCTCCCTCCCTTCCTCCCTCCCTCCCTCCATCCCCTCCTTACTCACGCTGAACTGCTTCAAGAATGTTGAAAAAGCATTCCAGGTGAAGCTGGTTGAGAGAACGCCAAGAGTGTGCAAAGCTGTCATCAAGGCAAAGGGTGGCTAATTTGAAGAATCTAAAATATATAATATATTTTGATAGATCTGGGGAAGGTTACCAAAACATCTATGCAGCATTGAAGGTCTTAATTAAAGGAAGAAGTTTGGAACCACCAAGACTCTTCTTAGATCTGGTCACCCGGCCAAACTGAGCAATCGGGGGAGAAAGGCCTTGGTCAGGGAGGTGAGCAAGAATCCGATGATCACTCTGACAGAGCTCCAGAGTTCCTCTGTAGAGATGGGATAACCTTCCAGAAGGACAACCATCTCTGCAGCACTCCACCAATCAGGCCTTTATGGTGGAGTGGCCAGTTGGAAGCAATTCCTCAGAAAAAGGAACATGACAGCCCGCTTGGAGTTTTCCAAAAGGCACCTAAAGGTCTCTCAGACCATGAGAAACAAGATTCTCCTGTCTGATGAAACCAAGACTGAACTCTGTCACCATCCATTTTTCAGTGGCAGGGACTGGTAGGGACTGGGAGACTAGTTAGGATCGAGGGAAAGATGAACGGAGCAAAGTACAAAGAGATCCTTGATGAAAACCTGCTCCAGAGCGCTCAGGACCACAGACTGGAGTGAAGGTTCTCCTTCCAACAGGACAACGACCCTAAGCACACAGCCAAGACATCGCAGGAGTGGCCTTGGGACAAGTCTCTGAATGTCCTTGAGTGGCCCAGCCAGACATGAACCCGATCTAATATCTCTGGAGAGACCTGAAAGTAAATATGCAGCGACAATCCCCATCCAACCTGACAGAACTTGAGAGGATCTGCAGAGAAGAAAGTGAGAAACTCCCCAAATACAGGTGTGCCAAGCTTGTAGCGTCATACCCAAGAAGACTCAAGGCTTTGTCATTATGGGGTATTGTGTGTAGATTGATGAGGGAAAAAACAATTTAATACATTTTAGAATAAGGCTGTAATGTAACAAAATCTGGCAAAAAGTCAAGGGGTCTGAATACTTTCCAAATGCCGTATATATAGTGCCTTCAGAAAGTATTCACACACCTTGACTTTTCCGTATTTTGTTGTTACACCTTCAAATTAAAATGGATTAAATGTAGATGTTGTGTCACTGATCTACACACAATACCCCATCATGTCAAAGTGGAATTATGTTTTTAGTAATTTTAATTAAACAAATTCATTAAAAATGAAAAGCTGAAATGTCTTGAGTCTAAGTATTCATCACCTTTGTTATGACAAGCCTAAATTAGTTAAAGAGTAAAAATGTGCTTAACAAGTCATAATAAATTGCATGGACTAGTGTTTAACATGATTTTTGAATGACTACCTGATCTCTGTACCCCACCCTTACAATTATCTGTAAGGCCCCTCAGTCAAGCAGTGAATTTCAAACACAGATTCAACCACAAAGACCAGGGAGGTTTTCCAATGCCAGGCAAAGAAGAGCACCTATTGGTAGATAAAACATTTTGAAAAAGCACACATTGCATATCCCTTTGAACACGGTGAAGTTTTTAATTACTCTTTGGATGGTGTATCAATACACCCAGTCACTACAAAGATACAAGCATCCTTCCTAACTCAGTTGCCGGACAGGAAAGAAACCGCTCAGAGATTTCACTATGAGGCTAAGGGTGACCAGTGACAATATTAGCATGTAAATCTTGGTGGTGAAAAAAAAAAAAGTTTTGGATGCATGCCAGCAAAGTCATTACACAACACAACTAAACACTAAACAATACATTAATTGGACTATAACGGTGACAAACAGTCCTCCCAAACTGTAGGGCCCACATAAAGCTGTCCGAACAGCAGAGTCCCAACAGCAGTCCCAACACCTTACCACTGCTACATCTGGCTATTAGCGGAGCCTTGTCTGGCAGCAAAACAGTTAATTCATCCTCATTTACTGCCCTTTAAAAAAACATATCTGATAATGGCTGACTTGCTTATACATATATGGTTTCCACTGACAATTGAGATGTACAAACTATGGCATAAGGGGACGACTGTAAGGGCTGTCTTCAGGAATGGACCAAAATGCGGCGGAGTTAGTGTTCAACATGATTTAATTAAACGAACACTTTACAACTACACAAAACAAGAAAACTGACAGCCATCACAGTCCTGTCAGGTGCAACCACTGTGACAAGAACAATTACCCACGAAACACAAAGGAAACGTAGGCAACTTATGTGTGACTCCCAATCAGCCACAACCCTCTACAGCTGTGCCTGATTGGAAGTCACAGGGCCAAAATCAACGCAACAATCAAAACACACACTCTCTTCTGCCACGTCCTGACCCAACTACACCCTCTACTTGTCAGGACGTGACAGTACCCCCCCCCCCTCAAAGGTGCATACCCTGAAATGCACCTACACAAAACACAGAAGAAAAAAAATCCCCTAAACAAAAAGGGAGGGGAGGGTGGCTGCCGTCAACGACGGCACAGTGCTACACCCTCCCTCGCCCCAACCCACCTATCCTGGAGGTGGCTCAGGTGAGGGACGTAAACCTCGCTCCACCTTCGGCGTCGTCCACTTTGGTGGCGCCGATAGCTGTGCCGGGCAGACGGGCCACTCGGGCTGACCCTGGCAGACGGACCACTCGGGCTGGGCCGGAGGACAGGCGGGCCACTCGGGCTGGGCCGGAGGACAGGCGGGCCCCTTGGGCTGGGCCGGAGGACAGGCGGGCCAGTCGGGCTGGGCCGGAGGACAGGCGGGCCACTCGGGCTGGGCCGGAGGACAGGCGGGCCACTCGGGCTGGGCCGGAGGACAGGCGGGCCACTCGGGCTGGGCCGGAGGACAGGCGGGCCACTCGGGCTGGACCGGAGGACAGGCGGGCCACTCTGGCAGATCCGGCACGGCGGGCCACTCTGGCAGATCTGGCACGGCGGGCCACTCTGGCAGATCCGGCACGGCGGGCCACTCTGGCAGATCCGGCACGGCGGGCCACTCTGGCAGATCTGGCTCAGGATTCACCAGGCTGGGGAGACATGAAGGAGGCCTGGCTCTGGGCGCAGGCCCTGAACTCACCAGGCTGGGAAGACCCGCTGGAGGCCGGGTTTGAGGAGGTGGCACAGGAGAGACCAGGGTGGAGGGATCCACCGGAGGACTGGTCCTTGGAGGAGGTACAGGCTTGACCAGGATAGGGAGACCCACTGGAGGACTGGTCCGTGGAGGAGACACAGGCTTTACCAGGATGGGAAGACACGCAGGAGGCCTGGTTCTGGGCGTAGGCACAGGACGTGCAGGGCTGGAAAGACATGCAGGAGGCCTGTTTCTGGGCGCAGGCACAGTCTTCACCAGACAACCAGCACGCACCTCAGGACGAGTATGGACAGCTGCCTCAGGTGACATCATATCCACAACACGCTCTGTAGGGCGAATGCCGTGCCTTATGCACCACACTAGCAGCTCTCTCATCTCTCTCTCCCTTAATTTCCCCATTAACCCCGTCACAGTCTCTGCCTCATACCCCTCGCTCACCTCCCATGTCAGCCCGACTGGCTCTGGTTCCGACCTCGGCTCCGCCGACTGTCCCGTGTGCCCCCCCCAAAAAAATTATTGGGGCTGCCTCTCGTGCTCGTTGCGCTCTCTCTCCTCGTAATAGCGCCTCTCCGCTCTCGCCGCTTCAATCTCCCACTGCGGGAGGCGATAATCCCCGGCCTGAGTCCATGGTCCCTCTCTGTCCAGGATTTGTTCCCAAGTCCATTGGTCCATCACGCTGTACTCCTGCTGCTCCTTCCTCCTCCGCCGCTTGGTCCTGGTTTGGTGGGTAATTCTGTAAGGGCTGTCTTCAGGAATGGACCAAAATGCGGCGGAGTTAGTGTTCAACATGATTTAATTAAATGAACACTTTATAACTACACAAAACAAGAAAACTGACAGCCAACACAGTCCTGTCAGGTGCAACCACTGTGACAAGAACAATTACCCACGAAACACAAAGGAAACGTAGGCAACTTATGTGTGACTCCCAATCAGCCACAACCCTCTACAGCTGTGCCTGATTGGAAGTCACACGGCCAAAATCAACGCAACAATCAAAACACACACTCTCTTCTGCCACGTCCTGACCCAACTACACCCTCTACTGGTCAGGACGTGACAACGACGAGCGGACAAGAGGCAATCCGTAATTTCGATTAAGACATTAATGAGCAAACTAGGTCAGACTATTTGTTCAGCACTTATGAAATGTACAGCGACAGATTTGAGAACATGGGCCGTTCTTACAGTATTCTCCCTGTACACGTAGTCAGAACCGTAGTATAAATAAAGGGGGCTTATAAGCAGGAAATGAAGCTCTTACAATATTCAATAATTGCATTTCTCTAAAACAGGCTATAGGCTCTACATGCACCACCAAGTCAGAACTGTAGGCGAAATTAAGAGGGGAAAATGGACCAAATTATTAGGGTGTGGCACGTGGGCTACTAACAGCTTATTACACAACATACACTTAGTATTACTTTCTTAGCTACAGTATACATATCTTCCTGGAATATTACATAATTTATGCAGCAGCATACAATACATTTTTGGACTCATCTTGTTGTGCTGTGCTCACTTGAACAGGAAGGTGTGCCAGTACTTCGTGGGCAAATTTTGTCATCAAACTTTGTCATCAAAGTCTGGAATTCTCTGTATTTATGGTGCTTTCAGACAACTGGGAACTCTGAAAAAACAAGGTTGAATCATGATGACGTCAGTGATCTTCAGGTCAAAGCTCTAGAAAGAGACCTGATTTCCTGACTTACAATTCCGAGTTGAATGATCGTTTAAAACGTATTTACCCAGTCTGAGCTTGTTTTTTCCTGAGTTCCCAGTTGTCTTGAACTCACTAAAGTCAGATTTCCCAGTTCCTGAGTTTCCAGTTGTTTTGAACGCGGCAGAAGTCATGCTAGATTGACAGCATGGCCAATGTTTAATGTTTATCCTTTTAAGCTTGGAAAATAAACCCTTAAACCCAGACTTGGACCACACATCCACTCCACTGAATAGCAGGCTAGTGACTGCTTTGCAATGCTTGCAGTTTGCCACTTATTCCTTTCAAGCCACTCATTGTTGAATTTGCGATTTCCAAATGATTGTGTAATGTGTAAGTCCAATGGCCGATGAGCACCGATTGTCACACCCTGATCTGTTTCACCTGTCTTTGTGATTGTCTCCAACCTCCTCCAGGTGTTGCCCTTCTTTCCCATTATCCCTTGTGTATTTATACCTGTGTTCTCTTTTTGTCTATTGCCAGTTCATCTTGTTTGTCAAGTCAACCAGCGGTTTTGTGTCTCAGCTCCTGCTGTTCCCAGTCTCTTTTTCACGCCCTCCTGGTTTTGCCCCTTGCCTGTCCTGACTCTGAGCCCGCCTGCCTGACCAATCTGCCTGCCCCTGACCTGTAACGTTGCTCCACCTCTGGATTATTGCCCTCTGCCTATCCTGACCCTGACTGCCGTCCTGTACCTTTGCCTCACCTCTGGTTTACTGACCCCTGCCTGCCTTGACCTGTCTATTGCCTGCCCCTGTTTGATTATTAAACCATTGTTAATTCAACGTTGTCTGCATCTGGGTCTTACCTTCGTTTCTGATACCGATACGTTTTATCTATAATTTCTCTTAATTATTTATCTTCATATGACAAGGATTAAAAATAATTTGCCAGTAGATTGTCAACTTGATTCATGATGATGATTGCTAGCTAAGATTTTGAAAGTATGATGTTGACATGATCAGTCCAATCAAAGCTACTGTACATATAACGTGATTTGACATAATTTTATCTGTGGCCAATGACCTTGAGCCTTATTAGATGGGCACTTCTAATGTAACTCTATGGCAGCACCCAAGGGCCTTGAATTTTCAAGCTCTACCCTTAGATTTGGAGGTGATTTAGTGTCCCCATGAGTGACAGAACGCTGAGCCAATCAAGGCGCAACTAGAGAACATTACCAACCCCGCTCTGTATTTTCCGCTGGCTGCCCCACCACCCGAGTGGCGTAGCGGTCTAAGGCACTGCATCTCAGCGCTTGAGGCATCACTACAGACACACTGGTTTGAATCCAGGCTTTATCACAACCGGCCGTGAGTGAGAGTCCCATATGGTGGAGCACAATTGGCCCAGCGTCGTCCGGGTTTGGCCATTGTAGGCCGTCATTGTAAATAAGAATTTGTTCTTAACTGACTTGCCTAGTTAAATAAAGGTTAAATAAAAAACAACAACGAAAAACACAGAAAGCACTGAGCTAGGCTGAAACACCTGCATTTTGGAGCTACAAAAGGAGACCAAGATTGTATGCCTGGCATGATGACTCCTTGCTGTCCCCAGTCCACCTGGCCGTGCTGCTGCTCCAGTTTCAACTGTTCTGCCTGCGGCTATGGAACCCTGACCTGTTCACCGGACGTGCTTGTTGCACCCTCGACAACTACTATGATTATTATTATTTGACCATGCTGGTCATTTATGAACATTTTAACATCTTGACCATGTTCTGTTATAATATCCACCCGACACAGCCAGAAGAGGACTGGCCACCCCTCACAGCCTGGTTCCTCTCTAGGTTTCTTCCTAGGTTTTGGCCTTTCTAGGGAGTTTTTCCTAGGGAGTTTTTCCTAGCCACCGTGCTTCTTTCACATGCATTGCTTGCTGTTTGGGGTTTTAGGCTGGGTTTCTGTACAGCACTTTGAGATATCAGCTGATGTACGAAGGGCTATATAAATAAATTTGATTTTGATTTGATTATGCAACTTTATTAACTCAATGTTATTTATAAAATGTTTACATTGTTTGCAAACTGATATGTGACACGTATCAATGCCAAAACAACATGCAAATCAGGCAACCCAAAAATTATTCTTTATTGTTTAAGCTAAAAAAGGTGGAGCTTAAAACTGTTGGGGCTCGGCTTGCTCTGCCTCACTTGCCTTGAATGACGGGTCTCCACTGATGGTGACTTTAAAACAGTTACAGAGTTTAATGGCTGTCATAGGAGAAAACTGAAGTTGGACCAACAACATTGTAGTTACTCCACAATACATATCCTACATGACAGAGTGAAAATAAGGAAGCCTGTACAGAATAAAACTATTCCAAAACATGCATCCTGTTTGCAATAAGGCACTAAAGTAAGGCAAAGAAATTAACGTTTTGTCCTGAATATGAAGTGTTATGTTTGGGGCAAATCCAACACAACACATCACTGAGTACCACTCCTCATATTTTCACACATGGTGGTGGCTGCGTCACGTTATGGGTATGCTTGTCATCGGCAAGGATAAAAAATAAACTTAATAGAGCTAAGCACAGGCAAAATCCTAGAGGAAAACCTCACTCAGTCTGCTTCCCAACAGACACAGGGAGACAAATTCACCTTCCAGCAGGACAATAACCTAAAACACAGTTGTCTTGTTTACCAAGACAAAATTTAAGGATCCTGTTTTGACTTAAATCGGCATGAAAATCTATGGCAAGACTTGAAAATGGCTGTCTAGCAATGATCAACAACCAACTTGACAGAGCTTGAAGAATTTTTAAAAGAATAATCTGCAAATATTGCACAATCCAAGTGTGCAAAGCTTTTAGAGAGTACCCAGAAAGACTCACAGCTAGCCATAATTGCTGCCAAAGGTGATTCTAACATGTATTGACTCAGGGGTGTGAATACTTATGTCAATTAGATATTTCTGTATTTCATTTTCAATAAAATTCTAAAAACATGTTTTCACTTTGTCATTAAGGGGTATTGTGTGTAGATGGGAGAGAAATTAAATATATTTAATCAATTTTGAATTCAGGCTGTAACAACAAAATGTGGAATAAGTGAAAGGGTATGAGTACTTTCTGAAGGAACTGTATACAGAATATTTTTTTATTTCCTGAAATAGGAAACTATATAGCCTACTGAATAGTGGATGTGTGGTGGAACAGTGTATAATTGAGAGAAAGGCTTGTACTGTAAAAACACGGATTATTTTAGCACGGGGTCCAAGGAAGGGCATTGAAAGGTTCAAGTTGCGGGGTTGTATCATGCAGAGTTAGCATCAGATGGTGAGGAGTTAAAGTCAGTGGTTTACATATTGACATATTCAATAGCAGAGGCAGAGAACATTAAAATAACCCAAATGTTTCATTTGCTATAGCTCCAGAAAATTATGTAATATTCAAAACAATGGCCATTCCCTCCAAGCAATGACAGTGGATTTAAAATACAGGTAAATGTTGCACAAGAAAGTCATGAAATAGAGGGTCTGTATATCAGCTCCCTAGTAAGTCCAGTAGGCCTACTGGCATTCAGGTATGGTAGAGATTATGGAGGTCAGGTTGATTACAGCACAGCAAAAACCCAGCCTGTCACACAATAATACGATTCAGAAGCATGTATTGATGATCCTTATAAAATACAGCTAGAGTAGATGTTTACATGTGCAGCTTCTGCCAAATAGTCAAACAGAACCGTTTGTATGCTGCATTGCTATGGCGAAAACAAATGTGTGCTCAAAAGCTACATTATCCTATTTAAGTGGAAAGCTCTTGGTTTGCATTAAGGAATACAATACATACATTATTCAGTAGTATTTTCATTTGCATTTTAATTTGCATTCTTGTAGATTAGAGCGAATGAGGAAGGAGGCACTACACCAAAGAGACATCAAAATTGCTCTCTGAACCATTTCAGTGTCTGGATTGACTGGGTTTTTTGTTCCATTTTCTTCCGCATCGAGGCAGTATACTGCTGAGATTAGTAGCATGCATTTCAAATTGTTGAATGATTAATAAAAGAAGGAAATGATCTATAATGCTCACCAGCTTTCAAATACCAAAAAGCTCTGTCATTAAAAATGAAGTGTGACATTGCGCAATGAGTGTGTTTGATTGACTATGCAGAGGTTTTACTGTAATATTTCTATCAGCTTTATTTATCTTGCAGGGCTCATGAGCGGGAACTCAAAAGAGCAGGAGACACTGAGGAGATGTCACATGGATTAAACCAGGAACGAGTTTGAAACTCAACAGTACGCACTGGATGCCGACTATTATGTTTCATCTAAAAATAAAACTACACTTGAGATCTGGGCTGTGTTAAGAACAGAACTCCTCTGTTCCACAGAGAATACAGTCCATGTTCTAGCAATGACAGAGCTGCTGACTGTATGGGGGCTTACAACATGGATGCAATATAATACAGAGCATTGCTTCTCATTATGAATTTAAAATGTTATTATCACCAAGTCACAGTATACTGTCAGAAAAGTATCACATTTTAAATAACCATGCACTATATATGAAATACGTACGTATAGAACTTGTGGTGTATGCATGTGACCTTATTTCCACAATTAATTGCATTGTCTGCTGACTTTATATTACAACACATTAAGCTCAATTCAGGCCTGAGGTGTGATTTCTTAACAAGGGAAATAAGTGACGTGGCAGATTGAGAAACAGGGGAGAAACACACTCCTGTGTGTGTGTGTGTGTGTGTGTGTGTGTGTGTGTGTGTGTGTGTGTGTGTGTGTGTGTGTGTGTGTGTGTGTGTGTGTGTGTGTGTGTGTGTGTGTGTGTGTGTGTGTGTGTGTGTGTGAGGGCTGCAGTTATGCATAATGGGGGTGGGGATCGCTGCAATAAGAGAGGAGGGCTCTGGACTGGCGAATGAACAAATGCACATCTGCAAATACATACACACTCGCGCACGCCCTACAGCTGGCTGCCCACACCCATGCAGATGCACATTCACACTCCCAACACTTTCCCCAATCTCCCACCCTTTGATATCAATGGTAAGTATACATGACACAAGTCATGTTGAGACTGAGCGTAGGCCTGCTATGAATCACTGCAGATATTTAGATTGCTTTTAGATTAGGAAGTTAAGAAACAATGTAGACTTGTTGATAACTCAATACGCATTGACTGTAGGCTACAGCGTATCAATCCATAATTTTGCAACACTATGCCAGATTGTTTAGGCTAACATTCCGTACGGTCTTGTACTAGGCTGTATACTGTCTTCCCCTACTGTTAGGGCAAAGTATCTACAAAATAAATTATCTAGACTGTTGGAATAATACAGTATTGTAATTATGTTGCTTCTTAAGTCCTAAACATGAGCCATATGTTTCCATTTATTCATTATGGAAAGGATATGAGTAGGCCCTTCAAATTGAAATCTGGACCTTGAAGCCAGTAACACTGCTTTTTTTATTCTTGCCCTCTAATCAGGGAACAGAAGACAAGCAGTACTTTGGACCTACAGGGTAAGATTTGAGTACCCCAGCAGTAGGCCATCTCTTGAACATTGTGCAGCATACATCATCTAATTGGCCATAGGCTATTTCCCTATTTTCACTGTTGATGAAGGCCTCTTTCAATGTAAAATGTATTATGATTCAGAAATACACAAACGCAATTTAGCCTACTGCGAATGGACATTTAAACTCTTGGCCAATCTCTGATGTACTATACAGGGAGGGGCATTCAACATGTCTAACTGTTTATGGACCAATTAGCATCTATCAGTCACACCCAAAGGACAATGTCAACCCTTTTCACCATAGCTATACACAACTCAAAAAGTCGTGAAGGGTAAACACAATGTGGATTGGACAATGTAGGGATTCCTATGTAAAGAATATTTGCTGGTCTGTGGTGTGTAATGAGGAGCAACCAGACGCTGCACTTGACACATTTATGAAATTGGTTACTCCAGTTAACAATAAGCATGCACCCATTAAGAAAATGACTGTAAAAACCTCTTGTATTGATGAGGAATTAAACAGTTGTAAGGTTGAGAGGGATGAGGCAAAAGGGATGGCAAATAAATCTGGCAGCACAACCAATTGGCAAATGTACTGCAAATTTAAGTAAATAAAAATAAGTTGAAGAAACTACATTATAAAACAAAGAAAAATTATATAAAGAATGATAGTAAAAAGCTTTGGAGCACCTTAAATTAAATATTGGGCAAAAAGGCAAACTCAGCTCCATCATTTATTGAATTAGATGGCTCATTCATCACAAAACTAACTGATATTCCCAACTACTTTAACAATTTTTTCATTGGCAAGATTAGCTGGCATGACATGCCAGCAACAAATGCCAACACTACACATCTAAGTATAACTGACAAAATTATGAAAGACAAGCATGTGAAAACACTATTGTTGTCTATTAACAAGCCATAGGGGTCTGACAACTTTACTCCAACTTCCGGGATGCCTACAAGGCCCTCCTCCGCCCTCCATTCGGCAAATCTGATCACGACTCCATTTTGCTCCTCCCTTCCTATAAGCAGAAACTCAGACAGGAAGTACCCATGCTAAGGACTATTCCTGGTCTGACCAATCGGAATCCAACCTTCAACATTTACATTTACATTTAAGTCATTTAGCAGACGCTCTTATCCAGAGCGACTTACAAATTGGTGCATTCACCTTATGATATCCAGTGGAACAACCACTTTACAATAGTGCATCTAAATCTTTTAGGGGGGGGGGTAGAAGGATTACTTTATCCTATCCTAGGTATTCCTTAAAGAGGTGGGGTTTCAGAGAGAAACATAGACGTATACACTGATACGGCGAATGAGTTTATCAGGAAGTGTATAGGAGATGTACCCACTGTGACTATTAAAACGTACCCTAACCAGAAACCGTGGATAGATGCAGCATTCACGCAAAACTGAAAGCGTGAACCATCGCATTTAACCATGGCAAGGTGACTGGCAATATGGCCGAATACAGTGTTACAGTGTAGTTATTCCCTCCGTAAGGCAATCAAACAGGCAAAACGTCAGTATAGAAACAAAGTGTAGTCGCAATTCAATGGCTCAGACACGAGACGTATCTAGCATGGTCTACAGACATTCCTGGACTACAAAGGGAAAACCAGCCATGTCGCGGACACCGACGTCTTACTTCCAGACAAGCTAAACACCTTCTTCGCCCACTTTGAGGATAACACAGTGCCTCCGACGCAGCCCTCGATCAAGGACTGTAGAGTCTCCTTTTCTGTGGCCAACATGAGTAAGACATTTAAGCGTGTTAACCCTCGCAAGGCTGCCAGCCCAGACGGCATCCCTAGCCTCGTCCTCAGAGCATGCGCAGACCTGCTGGCAGGAGAGACAGACATATTCAATCTGTCCCTATCCCAGTCTGTTGTCCCCACATGCTTCAAGATGTGCACCATTGTTCTTGCACCCAAGAAAGCAAAGGTAACTGAACTAAATGACTATCGCCCCGTAGCACTCACTTCGGTCATCATGAAGTGCTTTGAGAGACTAGTCAAGGATCACATCACCTCTACCTTACCTGACACCCTAGTCTCACTTCAATTTTCTTACCACCCCAATAGATCCACAGACAATAAAATTGCCATCACACTGCACACTGCCCTATCACATCTGGACAAGAGGAAAACCTATGTAAGAATGCTGATCATTGACTATAGCTCAGCATAAAACACCATAGTACCCTCCAAGTTCATCATTAAGCTCGAGGCCCTGGGTCTGAACCCCGCCCTGTGCAACTGGGTCCTGGAATTCCTGATGGGCCACCCCCAGGTGGTGAAGGTAGGCAACAACACCTCCACTTTGCTGATCCTCAACACTGGGGCCCCACAAGGATGCGTGCTCAGCCCCCCTCCTGTACTCCATGTTCACCCATAACTGCATGGCCATGCACTCCTCCAACTCAATCGTCAAGTTTGCAGAAGACACAACAGTAGTAGGCCTGATTACCAACAAGAATGAGACAGCCTACAGGGAGAAGGTGAGGGCCATGGGAGTGTGCTGCCAGGAAAATAACCTCTCACTCAACATCAACAAAACAAAGGAGCTGATCGTGGACTTCAGGAAACAGCAGAGGGAGCACTCCCCTATCCACATCGACGGGACCGCAGTGGAGAAGGTGGAAAGCTTCAAGTTCCTCAGTGTACACATCACTGACAAACTGAAATGGTCCACTCACACAGACAATGTGGTGAAGAAGGCGCAACAGTGCCTCTTCAACCTCAGGAGGCTGAAGAAATAGCTAGCCCGGCCATCACGGGCTAGCTATTTTGACACCCACCAAGTGTGGTACTCACCAAACTCCGATTTACTATTAGAAAAGTTTGATTACCTTTGCTGTCTTCGTCAGAATGCACTCCCAGGACTTCTACTTCAATAACAAATGTTGGTTTGGTTCAAAATAATCCATAGTTATATCCAAATAGCTGCGTTTTGTTTGTGCGTTCAAGACACTATCCGAAGGGTAAACAAGGGAGACGCGCCCGACGCGTTTCGTGACAAAAAATGACAAAATATTCCATTACCGTACTTCGAAGCATGTCAACCGCTGTTTAAATTAAATTTTTATGCTATTTTTCTCGTAAAAAAGCAATAATATTCCAACCGGGAGTGGTTGTTTTCGTTCAAAGAGAGAGAAAGTAAACCCGGAGTCGACTCGTGCACACCGCCTCCAGTCTCATTGTTCTCAGATCGACCACTTACAAAATGCGCTAATGTTTTTCAGCCAGGGCCTGCAAAGCCACCATTCATCTTTCTGGCGCCTTCTGAGAGCCTATGGGAGCGTTAGAAAATGTCACGTCATGCCAGAGATCCCCTGTTTTTGTTAGAGATGATCAAGAAGGCCATGAAATGGTCAGAGAGAGCGCTTCCTGTTTGGAATCTTCTCAGGTTTTGGCCTGCCAAATGAGTTCTGTTATACTCACAGACACCATTCAAACAGTCTTAGAAACTTTAGGGTGTTTTCTATCCAAATCAAACAATTATCTGCATATTCTAGTTACTGGGCAGGAGTAGTAACCAGATTAAATCGGGTACGAAGACTGCCCGGAAGCGGCGGGTGAACTCCTCGAAGTGATCCAGCGCCACATCTCCTTCTTCCCACACAACGTTAGCCCACTCCAGGGCTTTCCCTGAGGGGCACGAGATGAGGGCGGACACCCTCTCACGTCCCGAAGGAGCCGGGTGGGCGGTCCCCAGATACAGGTTCAGCTGCAGCAGGAACCGCTGGCAGCATGCCGCCGTCCCATCAAACTCCCTGGGAAGGTCGAGACGAATCCCACTGGGACCGGGTGCAGGGGAGGCGAGTAGTGGAGACCCCTGTTGTGCTGGTGGGGGAGCTGGAGGGACTCCCTGTCTCTCCCAGTGGTCCATAGTCCGGACGACGCGGTCCATGACAGAGCCGAGATGGTGAAGCATCGCCGCGTGCTCCCGGACGCGCTCCTCTACCCCCACAACGGGGGCACCCACTCCTGCTGACTCCATTGGTCAGTGTGGAATTCTGTAATGGGGTGAGTGACTGGTTGCCGGGAAGTCAGGCGCAGGAGAGCAGAGATGGGTGATAACAGGAGAACTTTAATATACACCCTGGCCCAAAGGCACAGGCGAGGCAGCACAAAGCACAACCATGGTAACATGAACTGGATTAAACAAAACAAACAAACCTAGGTTTGAAACAAACCTAGCGCAAGCCAGCCTGTAGCGTAACATCCTACACAAAGAACAATTCCACACACAGACATGGGGGAAACAGAAGGTAATATACATTTAGTCTGATGAGGGAATGTGAACCAGGTGTGCGGGAAAACAAGCCAAAACAAATGAAAGGTGGAGCGGCGATGGCTAGAAGACCGGTGACGTCAATCGCCGAACGAACAAGGAGAGGGACCGACTTCGGCGGAAGTCGTGACAACAAGGCAGTTAACCCACTGTTCCTAGGCCGTCATTGTAAATAAGAACTTGTTCTTAACTGACTTGACTAGTTAAAGGTTCAATTTAAAAAATATATAGAAACTGATAAACACACAGATACAAAATCAAGGTGACTTACAAAGATGAGGACCAACAGCAAGAGAGGGAGTGCGGTGATGTAGTGAATCTGAAAAGACACATATCCCGAAAGCATGATTGTGTATGTACTACATGCATATGCTAAAAGAAAGGAACGAGGTGGGTAGATAACTGTGTCATTGTAGCGAAGTATTTATGAACAAAAAATATATTTTAAATATTTTGTTCATTTGTGTGCTATTATCTATACAATAAGCCATAATTGATTTTGGCCCAATAGGCCTGGCATATTCCCACGTTCAAGAAGCTTTACGTTTTGATTGGGTTATTTTGCCAAAAAATCTTTAGGCCTACCTACAGACAAATAAACAATACTGCATCTCCGCCCAGCCTTGTGAGAGTGGCCAAAAGGGTGTTTTGCATCCCCATTGGCTCTGCAAGTGTGGAGAGGATATTCTCCACTGCTGGCCTGCTCTGCAGACACCGTCTCATAAGCCTGAAACCACGGACTGGCCAAACTGGTGATTCTAGAAATAAATTCAAAAGGCACTAATAAGTAATTTTTTGTTTAATTTTGTATTTAATTCTAAGTCATTGCCTATATATGCACAATTTATAGACAACATAGATTTAATACAACAAAATGTTGTTTAAATGCTGAGCGCTTTATGTCCCTAACAACCTATTGTATCACACTCGCAAATGCTTCACAACGTATTTCTTTTTAGGCTATAGCCTTGAAATAATAGAAATAATATAGTCTAAATAATTCATCTTCGTTTCTTCTTAGGCTCCCTGTCTGGCTCCTGACCTATTTAGAGTGTTTATATGCTGTTTAATATGACATGTATTCTATTTGAAATATTGTGTGCTTCTTACATTTACCTTTTAATGTTTATTCAAATACTGTACTTTTCATTCAAATCATATGGTTTGGTTTCAATACTTCAAAACCAAATGGTCCAGGGAGTCACAAAAATAGATGGGTGTTGGTCAAATTATGATTTTAATGAATGGAACAAATTCAGAGCTGCAGTTTTTTCACATCCAGAGCGATAAGTGGGACTTCCAACCACTCAACTCTGCTCACATACTCTGGGTGCCACAAAGAGGGACTTAGGAAAATTACAATTGGCTCAGAACAGGGAAGCACGGCTGGCCATTAAATGTACACGGAGAGCTAACATTAATAATATGCATGTCAATCTCTCCTGGCTCAAAGTGGAGGAGAGATTGACTTCATCACCACTTGTTTTTGTAAGAAGTGTTGACAAGCTGAATGCACCAAGCTGTCTGTTTAAACTACTAACACACAGCTCGGACACCCATGCATACACCACAAGACATGCCACCAGAGGGCTCTTCACAATCCCCATGTCCAGAACAGACTATTGGAGGCGCACAGTACTACCTAGAGTCAAGCATTAGAGTCAGATTTAAAAATACATCTTATGGAACAGCGGGGACTGTGACGAGACACACACACAGGCACAGACACGCATACGCACACATGCTAGCACATGCACTCTACACACACATACATTGTAATATTTTTGTATGGTGGTATTAAACATTTTGTATTGTAGATATGTAATGGTGTAATAATTTAAGATGTACTGTTTAATATTTAGTTTTATGTGTGATATAAGTGCATTAATGTGTTTGGACCCCAGGAATAGTAGCTAATGGAGATCCCTAAAAAATACAAATACAAATGTAGTTGCTGAAAATACTGTTGAAGAATATCCTTGTAGTTGCAATGACTTGTCATGGCAGCCATTTCTGCAGACATGCAGAGTCAAAGTCAGCGCTTAAACTATGCTAGCATTGTGTTAGGTGTGCGGTTGACACTGGTGAAATTGTAGCCGGTATTAAATTGCTACGTAGTTCCCACTAAACATTGACAGACAGCAACATCTATTGGACGTCTTTTTTTGATGCTGTCCAGACCGGTTGATTTTTGGTCTGTGTTTGGTTCAGATTTGGTCTGGACCGGCCTTGATTTGCCCCAAACATTGACCTCTATAATTAGTTCAGATTTGGTTCAGTCTGGTATAGTGTACTGTATTGTACCCTTACTATCCTACTCTAATGTACTCTACTCTGCTGAACTAAACTATACTGTGCTCTACTGAATTAAACTCTTCTGTACTCAATTGTACTCTACTGACTAAAAATCTACTGTCCTGTACCCTACTCTACTGTACTTAACTGTGCCGTACTGTGCTGTTCAAACGGGGGGAGGTGTTGGCAGTGTGAATGTTGTTTTACATTTACATTTTGGTCATTCAGCAGACACTCTTATCCAGAGTGATTAGTCAGTGCATTCAAATAAAAATACAAGATATCACAGTCATAGAAAGAAAAAAAGACTTATGTGACCATTACTGTGAATGTTATTGTAGTTGAGGTTGTCTGTTGATTTTATGTAGGTTGGACAACATTGAACATCATCACTGACAGTTTAAAGTTTTAAATATTACATGTTGCAATCTTCTGTTGGTTCCCTTGACCAGACCAGACCAGACAACACCCTTCCAACCCTCTTTCTCCAAATCCCCATTTAACCCACCTGAAGATGACAGATGCACATTCACACTGCCAACACCACCCCTCCTTTGATATCAATGGTAAGCGTACATGACACAAGTCATGTTGAGACAGAGTATGCCTACTATGGGCCCAGGAATAATTCAAGACTCCCCAGTTACTAGAACAGTTTTGGTTAAAATGCAGAAATTACAATGATTCAGCCCCGTTTAACAGATTCAGAGCATAACCCTGAAACAGAATCCAAGGAAGTTACAGTACAGCTTCACAATGAATGCCTCCAGAACACTAACATACAAGTTTGGTTAAGCAGATTCACCACCGTCAAGTCAACAGCTAGGAGGGTCCTAGACAAACACCGGGGCACAAAAATGGCTGGTTCAGTTAAGACCGGACCCAACTGGAGTAGGCAGTGTCCAACACCGCTCAAGCACCATCAAGCTGGGGAACAACAGGGGCTCCGTCCACTACTACGGCATGCCCAAGCTGTGCAGGAACTGCGACCAACTGGGCCATAGCCACCATCTGTAAAGACAACCATTCCACCTCAGACTGTACCTCCACACGACCCTGCAACCTGTGCGGGAAAGGGGGCCAACACCACCAACCCCAACCCCGCTAACTCAAATCTCAACCCTACCAACCCCCCATCCCCTCCACCAGTCAAAGACACAGACCATCCCACTGACACCATCCAACCCACCACCCAAGACGTCCCAGAAACGGCCCCCACCCAAGACGCCCCCCCAATTCCTTTACTCCTCCGACAGTCAAGAAGTAAAAATAACACACCAGCAAAGCCAGCACGCAGTCCCCCGAAGTCCCCCCCTGGGCAGAGTATAGTAGCTCAGTCACTGAGTGGACTGCCTGGGGACAAAGAGATTGGGTATGCGGGGTCCCGCGAGCGTGCTGTTCTTTCTTTTTCTCCTTGAATAAATACGCTATTGTCAGGCTGGAAAATTATCGCAAGTTTATGTTAAAAATACCATAAAGACTGATTTTAAACAGTGTTTGACATGCTTCTAAGTACGGTAATGGAACATTTTGACTTTTTGTGTCTCGAGTTGCGCTCGCGCGTTAGCCTTTGGATAGTGACCTGAACGCACGAACAAAACAGAGGTATATGGACATAACTATGGATTATTTCGAACAAAAACAACATTTCTTGTGGAGGTAGCAGTCCTGGGAGTGCATTCTGATGAAGATCAGCAAAGGTAAGAGCATATTTATAATACTAATTCTGAGTTTAGGTGACCCCGAACTTGGCGGGTGTCTGTATAGCTTGCTGTGATGGCAAGCTATGTACTTAGAATATTGAAAAATGTGCTTTCTCCGTAAAGCTATTTTAAAATCTGACACAGTGGTTGCATAAAGGAGTACTGTATCTATAATACTTAAAATAATGTATTTTGTCAACGTTTATGATGAGTATTTTTGTAAATTCACTGGAAGTTTTTGGTGGGATACATCACGCGCCAATGTAAAATGCTGGTTTTGGATATAAATATGAACTTTATCGAACAAAACATACATGTATTGTGTAACATGATGTCCTAGGAGATCTGATGAAGATCGTCAAAGGTTAGTGCTTCATTTTGCTGTGTTTTGGGTTTTTGTGACATATATCCTTGCTTGGAAAATGTGTGGTTATTTGTGTCTATGTACTCTCCTAACATAATCTAATGTTTTGCTTTCGCTGTAAAGCCTTTTTGAAATCAGACAATGTGGTTGGATTAAGGAGAAGTGTATCTTTAAAATGGTGTAAAATAGTCGTATGTTTGACAAATTTAAATTATTAGATTTGAGGTTTTGTATTTCGCGCCATGCTGTTCCATTGGATGTTGGCTCCGCTAGTGGAACGTCTGTCCTCAACAGGTTTTAAACACTGTTTCCCATGCTTGTTCAATGAATCATAAACAATTAATGAACATGCACCTGTGGAACGGTCGTTAAGACACTAACAACTTACAGACGGTAGGCAATTAAGGTCACAGTTATGGCAACTTAGGACACGAAAGAGGCCTTTCTACTGGCTCTGAAAAACAACAAAATAAAGATGCCCAGGGTCCCTACTCATCTGTGTGAACGTGCCTTAGGCATGCTTCAAGGAGGCATGAGGACTGCAGATGTGGCCAGGGCAATAAATTGCAATGTCTGTACTGTGAGACGCCTAAGACAGTGCTTCAGGGAGACAGGACGGACAGCTGATCGTCCTCGCAGTGGCAGACCATGTGTAACAACACATGCACAGGATCGGTACATCTGAACATCACATCTGCCGGACAGGTACAGGATGGCATAACAACTGCCCGAGTTACACCAGGAAAGCACAATCCCTCCATCAATGCTCAGACTGTCCTTAACTGGCTGAGAGAGGCTGGACTGAGGGCTTGTAGGCCTGTTGTGAGGCAGATCCTCACCCAACATCACTGGCAACAACGTCGCCTATGGGCACAAACCCACCGTCGCTGGACCAGACAGTACTGGCAAAAAGTGCTCTTCACTGACGAGTCGCGGTTTTGTCTCACCAGGGGTGATGGTCAGATTCGCGTTTATCGTCGAAGGAATGAGCATTACACCGAGGCCTGGACTCTGGAGCAGGTTTGATTTGGAGGTGGAGGTCTGGGGCGGTGTATCACAGCATCATCGGACTGAGCTTGTTGTCATTGCAGGCAATCGCAACGCCGTGCATTACAGGAAGACATCCTTCTCCCTCATGTGGTACCCTTCCTGCAGGCTCATCCTGACATGACCTTCCAGCATGACAATGCCACCAGCCATACTGCTCGCTCTGTGCGTGATTTCCTGCAAGACAGGAATGTCAGTGTTCTGCCATGGCCAGTGTTGGATCGGAGGGTGAGGGCTAGGGCCATTCCCCCAGAAATGTTTGGGAACTTGCAGGTGCCTTGATGGAAGAATGGAGTAACATCTCACAGCAAGAACTGGCAAATCTGGTGCAGTCCATGAGGAGGAGATGCAGTGCAGTACTTAATGCAGCTGGTGGCCACACCAGACTGTTACTTTTGATTTTGATCCCCCCTTTGTTCAGGGACACATCGTTCCATTTCTGTTAGTCACATGTCTGTGGAACTTGTTCAGTTTATGTCTCAGTTGTTGAATCTTATTATGTTCATACAAATATTTACACATGTTAAGTTTGCTGAAAATAAACGCAGTTGACAGTGAGAGGACGTTTCTTTTTTTGCTGAGTTTAAATTCTCAGCGACTGTTCAAACAATAAACCAAACAACATTGTAGCCTTATAGAATCAGCCCAAAATATATTTTGCTTATAAGTGATAACATTATTCTAGGCTAAAACAGATAGCAATGTGGGTTTTTTTTCTCATAGAAAAAATGTATGACATTCTATTTTTGCTGATATGGAAGCAAATACATTGAAGCAGCAAATCAAATTAGGATAATGTTGTAGGTTACACTGGCAAGTATAAGAATATTTGCTAGGGCATATTATTTAATTATAAATCTGATTATTTCACATGTTGATGTGGGAAGCTAAAAGGCCAGCTAGCTTGCAGTGTTGAGCCAACTTGCTACCAAGGGAAGACAAGACAATACTCCTCTTTTGCTTTCACCACAAATGAAACGACAACAAGAAAACCCAAGAATCCATCCAGAAATGTATTTTGTTTAGAAGTACTAATAACGTGTGATTAAAAGGCTATTGTTAAATGGTAGAACCTGCTGTAGCCAACTTGTTAACGTTAGCCGTGTGACTTTTTCTCCATGACCAAAACATGACGTTCTACTGTGGGAAAGAATACACAAGCAACATATCAAACTGCGATAATGTTTTAGGTTACACCTGCAAGTATAAGAATATTTACCAGGGCATATATTTTTTTGTATTAATCTGATTATTTTACATGGAGATGTGGGAAGCTAAAAAAGCTAGATAGCTTGCTATGTTTTTAGCCAGGCTAAAGCAAGCTAGCAAGGGAAAGTGATTAGTCCTTGTTGTTTAGAAAATTAAAAGACAAAAATAAAAGCTTTGTTTTGCCCACTTTTGAATGGGAATGGGACCGGCGAGGATATCATGTTACCAAAAGATTTGCACTACTAAAAATCCAACTGCACCCACGTGCATGCACGCACGTGGATCAACGTTGTAGGGGTTGTAGTAATATTTACTGCCCCTGACCACCCTTAACCGTATAGTCCTTACAGGCCCAGATCCCTCCTCCCTGTTCCTTACTGCCCTTGACCCCACCCACCCCCCCACGGCCCCTGAACCCACACAGCAGCCAACCAGCCGTCCTCAGTCCAGGCCCCCTGGACGCTGAGAGCTAACTTCACACCTTCCATCAACCCTCATCCCACCACCCAGTCAGTACAGGTGGCCACCAAGCAGTCAGTGGTGAGGTGGGTCAAGACCCAGCAAAATGCTTGTGTTCAAGCTCCAACAGTGCAGTAATACCTAGCAATAAAAATGTTTTTAAACAAATATACACACACAATCTGCAACAGAATGACCAACCAATAACCCATCACCATTACCAAGACAATACCCCCAGAACTGGAAGACAGACCTTGGTGGGCTGTTCATGGCAGCCTCCCTTTCCCAAATAGACAGCACAAGGTACTTACAGAGAACTGCCCCACGGAAGCACCAAAAGGCATCTACCACCAGTTTGTTAGTGCTCCATGGCCAAGCGGGCCGTGGCCCTGTTTCTTTCCCTCCATCCTCCAGCCTCCAGCGTCAAGCTTCACCGCCGCATCCTCCAACTGCCCAGGCAAATGGACACTCTCCACCCCCCCTCCCCCCTCTCTTCCTCCCTCTACTTCTCTACCAAACACCAGACCTTCACCCGGAGTGAGCAGACCACCGTGTCCTGCCACCACTGACTTCCGGTCTAGGGCTCCATTGTGTGTTTGCTTGCTCCTCAGGTTGTCCTTTATTTCCTCTGCAGATCCAGCACCAATTCAGATCCCGGTTTCCAGCACAAGTCCTAACACCAGACCACTAGACGAGGCTTGGAGGAGGGACCAAAGATCGGACCTTGTGCCGCATCCGGAGCAAGCAGGCCACAGGGGAGTGCCACCACTGATCTCTGGGTCTAGGGCTTCCTTGTGTGTCTGCTTGCTCCTCAGGTTGTCCGTCCTCCCCTCTGCAGATCAAGCACCAGCACCAATCCAGATCATGGTTTCCAGCACCATGGGCCAGGAGAAACTGTAATTCATTGTTTAGTTCTCTTTAAACAGCCACTACAAGCTTCAGCTAACTTTAGGGACCACAAGCTAACAATCAATGGAAATGATGGGGGCATGTGAGCATGTTTTTTTATTGCCAAATCACCTTTAAGTAACATCAAACCAAATATGGTGTTGATTTGAATTGATTTCAGGTGATTGAGATATTTTTTTTATAACTTGCTCACATGCCCCCATCAGTTCCATTGATTGTTAGCTTGTGGTGGCTAAGGTTAGCTGAAGTTTGTAGTAGCTTTTTAAAGGAAACTGCACCCTGGATTAAAATTTCTCTTGGCCAATAGACTACTTTCAGGGTGAGGAACCATGTAACATCAAGGTGTAAAATAGTCAACTAGGTTTTTTTCTTTATATATTGTTCCTTTTGATGACTGATGAGTTTTTTTTACTCTTATTTAGTTGCTTATTATTTACTAAACTTTTGACTTATTGAATGCATGATTTTCCTTAAATTTTATCTAAGCTGTTTGAAAGTTGAGTTTGCATTGATTTAATGTACAATGAAATAAAATGACCTTCAGTTGGTTCCCCTTTCATATATTAAATGGATTGAAAAAATATATATTTTAATATAATGCTTATTTAATTGAGAAAGTGCTGTTGAAGTTTGGCCATAAAATCAATGACCAAAAAAGCTGTATTTTCAGTGTATGTAAATGACATCTTTTTAACTTTCATTAAGAACCGAAAATGAACCTGATTTCAACGTATGGAAAATACATACTTTAAACACCCAGAAAATACGTATTTTCACCTTTCATTCAGAACATGAAATTAACCTAACTTCAATGTCTGCAAAATATGCCTTTTAGAAGTATTTTCAATGCCGTTATGCTTACTGGGTTAGCTGTGGCATGCTAGAAGCAGAGCCATTGGCTAGTGAAGTCACCTTCCTTGAACTCTAAGTGCCGGCATCCTGGACACAGATTAAGCCTAGTCCTGGACTAAAATGGATTTTCAATGGAGATTCTCTTTTGAGTATGTTTTTTAGTCCAGGCCTAGGCTTAATCTGTGTCTAGGAAACCAGCCTTAAAAAGTCAACTATCTCTCATATAGTGCCAGACCACAGTAATTACTTGATCTGTCAGCTAACATGGTTGCATGTGTGTTGACCATACCTGGTTCAACCCCAGTTCAGGGCAGACATGGAAGGAACTGCTGGGGTTGCTGTGGGAGACGTAAAAGTTGTAGCCAATGTGAATTCACTGGTGAAGTTAGATGTGGAGTCATTGTGCAGTATCACTGTTTTATGCAAGAATAAAGTGTCACAACTCAAGTAGCTGAAGACGAAGAGATACCTTAAACCCAGACTTAGACCACACACCCACACCAGGGTGGGTATAATATATGGATCGTTCCAACAGGAATCTGTTCTAAAAACTTTGTAAAGTACAAGGATGCCAACCAACAACGCATACAAAGTAGCATGATCAATTCACCTAGTTAACTAGCTGCCGAATAGGCATCAACTCACCACGTATCTTGTACTTAATGTTTCTCCATAGGCTACCAGAGTGAGGACAGACAATTTTTGGAATAAGTGGTGAGTGAAAAACGTAATTAAATTGCCCGCTTAAATTGAACCTTAACTTTGTATGAGTTGTTTGTTGGCAACCTTGTTATTTACTACGTTTTTGGAACAGATTCCTGTTGGAATATTTCACACATTATACCCACCTCACTGAATAGCAGGCAAGTGATTGCTTTGCAATGCATTCCAAACCACTCATTGCTGAATTTGCGATGTCCAACTTGTTGTGTAATGTTCAAGTCTAATGGCCGATGAGCACCGATACATTTTAATTTGTCTTCATAATTTGTCTTCATATGACAAGGATTGGAAAGGATTCACTAGTATATTGTCCACTTGATTCATGATGATGACTGCTATCTAAGATTTTGAAAGTATGTTGACATGATTAGTCCAATCCAAGCTATGGTAGATATTTTTTTATTTTTTATTTCACCTTTATTTAACCAGGTAGGCTAGTTGAGAACAAGTTCTCATTTGCAACGGCGACCTGGCCAAGATTAAGCAAAGCAGTTCGACACATACAACAACACAGAGTTACACATGGAATAAACAAACATACAATCAATAATACAGTAGAAATAAGTCTATATACAGCATGTACAAATGAGGTAGGATAAGGGAGGTAAGGCAATAAATAGGCCATGGTGGCAAAGTAATTACAATATAGCAATTAAACACTGGAATGGTAGAATGTGCAGAAGATGAATGTGCAAGTAGAGATACTAAGGTGCAAAGGAGCAAGATAAATAAATAAATAAATAACAGCATGGGGATGTGGTAGATTGGATGGACTGTTTACAGATGGGCTATGTACAGGTGCAGTGATCTGTGAGCTGCTCTGACAGCTGGTGCTTAAAGCTAGTGAGGGAGGTAAGAGTCTCCAGCTTTAGCGATTTTTGCAGTTCGTTCCAGTCACTGGCAGCAGAGAACTGGAAGGAAAGGCAGCCAAAGGAAGAATTGGCTTTGGGGCTGACCTGTGAGATATACCTGCTGGGAGATATACCTGCTGGAGCGCGTGCTACGAGAGGGTGCTGCTATGGTGACTAGTGAGCTGAGATAGACCGGGGCTTTACCTAGCAGAGACTTGTAGATGACCTGGAGCCAGTGGGTTTGGCGTCGAGTATGAAGCGAGGGCCAGCCAACGAGAGCATACAGGTCGCAGTGGTGGGTAGTATATGGGGCTTTGGTGACAAAACAGATGACACTGTGATAGACTGCATCCAATTTGTTGAGTAGAGAGTTGGAGGCTATTTTGTAAATGACATCACCGATAACGTGATTTGATGTCCTTTTATCTGTGGCCAATGACCTTGAGCCTTCTTGGATGGGCCCTTCTAATGTAACTCTATGGCAGCACCCAAGGGGCTTCCATTTTCGAGCTCTCCCAGTTGATTTTGCAGTGATGTTGTGTCCCCATGAGTGACAGAATACTGAGCCAATCACGGCGCAACTAGAATACATTACCAACCCCCTACGCTCCATATTTTCAGCTGGCTGCCCCACCACTACAGAAAGCACTGCGCTAGGATGAAACACCTGTATTTTGGAGCTGCCTTACTCAAGAAAGAAAAAAAATAGACCATGTTTGTATATGGCTTTATTAACTCAATGATTCATTATTCATTTAATTCTTTTTACATTGTTTGCAAACTGATATGTGATGCGTATTAACGCCAAATAACATGCAAAACAGGCTAAAAAAAACACAAAACGTTTTATTTTTAGCTAAACAGGTGTATTTTTTTAATTGTATTTTTGTATGTTGTTATTTTGGCGTTAATACGCGTCACATAACAGAATGACGGGTCGCCACTGCACTTACTACAGAATCATTTATGTTTTCTTTTCAACTATTTATTGAAATGGTGCGTCATGTCAAATTAGGGCATAGGCTTCACTAAACTAGTACAACCCACTGTAGCGCATGAGGCTATTTCAAATTCGTAATAGGCAAATACCAGAAAAACTTCACCTGCCAAATAAAACATTTCTTAAACACTGCACATTCTTCTTTAGTTTTAACATTCAGATATTGTTGGGTTTCTCATCCGTTGACAGACTGGTGACAAGAAAAGTCACGTGTACGTTCAGTTCTTCCGTTCTAGGGGTCCTTAGGTACATTTATTGTGTTCTAAAATGCCTAAATAAAATCCATACATTACAATAGAAAGTATGCCATATTTCATTGTCCGTAAATATGGGTTTACATTAAAGATATCCGTATCAAATGCAATGCGCCAGGCTTTTGTTTAAAAGAATGTAACGCCCACATATGCCACACTGTAAACAGGCATATCCAGAGACGCCTATATACCCAGAGTCTTAGCGTGACCTCTACTGCAGTTGAAAACACTTGGGAACCGAGCTTGAATGAATTGGTCATTGAAATATAATTGCAGCAGTTTGATTTATAAATTAATTAATCTTAAATATCACCAACTTCAGAAAGGCTTATGTGCTCCGCGCCGCTCGATTTCCGACTCGGGGAGCTTAGTGTGACAGTTGTCGGCGTTAAGTCCATTTCAACACAACTGCATCAACATGGTGAGTATTCTATGCCACGGCAAGCTTACCATTAACACCAGTTAGCCGTTAGCTTGATATCAGACAGCAACAAGCTAACTAGCTAGATAATATTACACATCGGCTGCAGCACTAGCTCTTGATGCAGAACTTTCTAATATATACTGAAGTTTCACAACCAGATGTAATATTGCATGTTTAGTTCCAAGTCATGCACTCGGTTCCTGTGCTAGCTACCTAACGTTATCTAGGTAGCTGACGTTAGGTTAGCAAGTTAGCTACCTACCGGCAGGTAGCTATCGAACCTCAGACACCTGTGCAGTGAACTCCAATTAGTTACGATTACTAGCTAGCCAATGTTTTTATCCATCTTATTCTGACAACTACTTAGATTGCTGGAGAATTTGGCGCTCGTGATGCTCAGCGAACAACTAGAACCTTGCTAGCTTGCCATGTTCACTTAGCTTATGTCAATCATTGAGAATGTGCAGGTGGGGAAAGGTGTTTCTCACCTCTAGATAGAACACTCGTTTTGACCTCAGAATGCCCTCCGTGAGGCGGTATGCTTGTGGGTTATTTTCTGACTTGCCATGTTGTGATATTGCAGTTGATCAGCAATACACAGTATGTCCCTCGTACTTTTTTGCCTCTTATAATATTATGGTACTGGTAATGCTTGCTAAATCCCCAGGGCAGTCTGTTAAGAATAAGTTTAAACTCCTCAAGTTATACGTTGTATGGCACCGAATGTACAAACGATGTAACATAAAAGTAGGATCAGATGCCGTACAATCCCTTGGCATGTTCTAAAATTAAAATGAACTACCGAAGACCGAACAGTACAATTTATAACATTCTGAATGGGAAGATGGGCCTACCATCTCTGATCTAAATTTAGATTTACTATTGATGTACATTTATGTTTAGGTGAATTGTGTGTTATCATAAGGTCTCCTGAACTATAGGCCTAGGTTTGCGGAAGGTGAATTCTTAATTTAGTAGTTAGGTTACGCCAAAGTGCCTTATCTTTTTCAGATAGTGCTGGAATTCATTGCAATTTAAAAAAGGGACTTTGAAGCACTCATGGTTCATTTGTGAATAATGGAAGCACAGGTGTGAGATTTAGGATACTTTGTTGTCACTTCTAAGGATGCACTCACCCACTGAGTTTGGTCTTTGATATGCCAGTTATAAGCAGTTTATAACACATAACATCATGGAGATGCCTGTTTTAATGGCATTTATGTCTTCTTATGATGCCTGGGCTATTCAGATTGGACATTTAGATAAACTGTTAAGCTACATTGTCATTTGTGATGGTCAGTGCGACACACAGTCAGAAAGTCACTGATTTGCCTTACCTGTGCTTGCAGCTCTCATGCAATTGGCCCACGATTCACAGGTAAGGTGGCTGGAGTAAGCTGTTTTAATTGGGTGCACTATGGCTGCTCAATAGTAGATATGGATAATAGCCTAACAATAATCAATCAGTGCATGTGTAGCACACCCTTATTGTCTATTATTCACAAGTGATATTGGTCTACACAGAATTATTTAACTGACTTTGATATTCTTGTATGTTTTCTCTGTGAATCCATATTGCTAGTAGTGAGTACCCTTTCCAGGCAGGGAAACCTTGAAGCTTTCCACCAACTGTCAGCTTAACCAGAGAGCAGGGGGCAGTGGAGATGGGCTCCCCTCTCTGGTCTCCAGTTGGTTTCAGGGGCAAGATGGCAGGCCGCCTGTTGGGGGCGATTGAGCTTTGAGGTGTTTGTTATCTCCCCTGTGCCCCCCCTGGCCTTCATTTGGCCCCTGTGTGGATGGGGTCGTGGGGACTGGGGAAGATAAGAGAGCCCATGCTGATGTCCAATTTCCCCAGGCTTGGGACTCCTAGAGTACCCTATGGAGAATGTTCAAGACCGACCCAACTGTGTGTTAGTGTGTGTTTGACCTATATACCCTGTACATCCAAGAGTCTGCGAAATTCCATCCTGCCTGTTATTGTCAGATACCAGAGGTCACATTTCTCATAATGTCAGATCAAGAGTAAATTGCAACATTATGGGTCCTACTCCCCCCCCTCTGTGACTCTAGTGGAGGTATTGACTTTGGCTTTAAGAGTGCATGCTGCACTGTGTGATGCCTGCCTGGGGTCTCCCAAATTCCAGTCCCCCCCCCCACACACACGCATCTATTCCCTCCATCTTCTCTTCTGCATTCTCTACCCACATCTCCCTTCCCTCTCTCAAATCCAGTAATAGTCAATCTGTTGACCAAATCCCAACACATCAACACATTCAGTGGTCAGGTCAGAATCAGGAAACCAGTGAACTTAGAACACTTATTTTCTGCTCACAGAGCCTCAAGATGGTGCTACATCAGCAGATTCTGCAGTAGAGTACTCTTAGAGGGGAAAGTGAGGTAAAATTAGCCATAAAAATGCACTGTAGAAACACTATAAAAGTCGCCCTTTCATTCACATTTCTTCCCCCACATGACCTAATTTTCTCTCAGGGTAGCAGTCTCCCAGCTGATGGAAAAGGCAGTCTCAGCTGTCCAAGGCTTCTTGATGTATTCTGAGTCAGTGTTAATTTCGTCAACAAAAATAGTGACTAAAATATTCGTTAACACCAATCTTTCCATGGTAATTAACAAGACTATCGCTGACTAAATGGACCCAGAAAAAACTATAACTAAACAAAAATGACTTTTCTAAAACGAGACTAAACAAAATTCTCTGTGACTAAAATCTGACTACTAAATGGACTGGAAAATAGTTTTTGGAGCGATTTGAGAGCTTTTCAGTGATAAGCACAATCAATATTAGCTGCATATATGCGCTGTGCAAGCGTTGATTGTGGGCAGACAGTCTCCGCTCCTGCTCTGATTATATACATCTCGCAGGCAACTCTTGCTTCCCAGTAACTATTCAGTCACCACCAGCCTTCTAGTTAGCTACCCTTTGCTTGGTTAAGAAGCACCAGCTGCTTTACGAAATTAAAACCGAGCAGCGTTGAGCTTTAATAGTAAAACAACAGTTTAGCTATGTTTTCTCTCCCTTCAGTATAGAAAAGTAGGCCGTCTTAGTATTTGTAGTCTTGTTCAACCCATTTACATTTACATTTAAGTCATTTAGCAGACGCTCTTATCCAGAGCGACTTACAAATTGGTGCATTCACCGCTTCCTGTGTGAGGCAGGGTCGTACTCTGCGAATGTTGTAGAGCATGAACCTACAGGATCGGGTCACCGCCTTGATGTTAGTTGAGAACGACAGGGTGTTGTCCAGGATCACGCCAAGGTTCTTAGCACTCTGGGAGGAGGACACAATGAAGTTGTCAACCGTGATGGCGAGATCATGGA
Organism: Salmo trutta; assembly: GCF_901001165.1. Taxonomy (NCBI): domain Eukaryota; kingdom Metazoa; phylum Chordata; class Actinopteri; order Salmoniformes; family Salmonidae; genus Salmo; species Salmo trutta. The sequence goes on along the minus strand of NC_042965.1, from coordinate 6,375,195 downwards.
ACGGGCAGTCCTTCCCCGGGAGGAAGAGCAGCTCCGTCTTGCCGAGGTTCAGCTTGAGGTGGTGATCCGTCATCCACACTGATATGTCTGCCAGACATGCAGAGATGAGATTCGCCACCTGGTTATCAGAAGGGGGAAAGGAGAAGATTAATTGTGTGTCGTCTGCATAGCAATGATAGGAGAGACCATGTGAGGATATGACAGAGCCAAGTGACTTGGTGTATAGCGAGAATAGGAGAGGGCCTAGAACAGAGCCCTGGGGGACACCAGTGGTGAGAGCACGTGGTGCGGAGACAGATTCTCGCCACGCCACCTGGTAGGAGCGACCTGTCAGGTAGGACGCAATCCAAGCGTGGGCCGCGCCGGAGATGCCCAACTCGGAGAGGGTGGAGAGGAGGATCTGATGGTTCACAGATTCAAAGGCAGCCGATAGGTCTAGAAGGATGAGAGCAGAGGAGAGAGAGTTAGCTTTAGCAGTGCGGAGCGCCTCCGTGACACAGAGAAGAGCAGTCTCAGTTGAATGACCAGTCTTGAAACCTGACTGATTTGGATCAAGAAGGTCATTCTGAGAGAGATAGCAGAAGAGCTGGCCAAGGACGGCACGTTCAAGAGTTTTGGAGAGAAAAGAAAGAAGGGATACTGGTCTGTAGTTGTTGACATCGGAGGGATCGAGTGTAGGTTTTTTCAGAAGGGGTGCAACTCTCGCTCTCTTGAAGACGGAAGGGACGTAGCCAGCGGTCAATGATGAGTTGATGAGCGGGGTGAGGTAAGGGAGAAGGTCTCCGGAAATGGTCTGGAGAAGAGAGGAGGGGATAGGGTCAAGCGGGAAGGTTGTTGGGCGGCCGGCCGGCACAAGACGCGAGATTTCATCTGGAGAGAGAGGGGAGAAAGAGGTCAAAGCACAGGGTAGGGCAGTGTGAGCAGGACCAGCAGTGTCGTTTGACTTAGCAAACGAGGATCGGATGTCGTCGACCTTCTTTCCAAAATGGTTGACGAAGTCATCCGCAGGGAGGGGGGGGGGGATTCAGGAGGGAGGAGAAGGTGGCAAAGAGCTTCCTAGGGTTAGAGGCAGATGCTTGGAATTTAGAGTGATAGAAAGTGGCTTTAGCAGCAGAGACAGAAGAGGAAAATGTAGAGAGGAGGGAGTGAAAGGATGCCAGGTCCGCTGTGAGGCGAGTTTTCCTCCATTTCCGCCCTGTTCTGTGAGCTCGCAATGAGTCGTCGAGCCACGGAGCAGGAGGGGAAGACCGAGCCGGCCTGGAGGATAGGGGACATAGAGAGTCAAAGGATGCAGAGAGGAGGGTTGAGGAGGCAGAATCAGGAGAAGGTTTGAGCAGAGGGAAGAGATGATAGGATGGAAGAGGAGAGAGTAGCGGGGGAGAGAGAGCGAAGGTTGGGACGGCGCAATACCATCCGAGTAGGGGCAGAGTGAGAAGTGTTGGATGAGAGCGAGAGGGAAAAGGATACAAGGTAGTGGTCGGAGACTTGGAGGGGAGTTGCAATGAGATTAGTGGAAGAACAGCATCTAGTAAAGATGAGGTCAAGCGTATTGCCTGCCTTGTGAGTAGGGGGGGAAGGTGAGAGGGTGAGGTCAAAAGAGGAGAGGACTGGAAAGAAGGAGGCAGAGAGGAATGAGTCAAAGGTAGACGTGGGGAGGTTAAAGTCACCCAGAACTGTGAGAGGTGAGCCATCCTCAGGAAAGGAACTTATCAAGGCGTCAAGCTCATTGATGAACTCTCCAAGGGAACCTGGAGGGCAATAAATGAGTAGGATGTTAAGCTTGAAAGGGCTGGTAACTGTGACAGCATGGAATTCAAAGGAGGCGATAGACAGATGGGTAAGCGGAGAAAGAGAGAATGTCCACTTGGGAGAGATGAGGATCCCAGTGCCACCACCCCGCTGACCAGAAGCTCTCGGGGTGTGCGAGAACACGTGGGCAGAAGAGGAGAGAGCAGTAGGAGTAGCAGTGTTATCTGTGGTAATCCATGTTTCCGTCAGTGCCAAGAAGTCGGGGGACTGGAGGGTAGCATAGGCTGAGATGAACTCTGCCTTGTTGGCCGCAGATCGGCAGTTCCAGAGGCTGCTGGAGACCTGGAACTCCACGTGGGTCGTGCGCACTGGGACCACCAGGTTAGAGTGGCAGCGGCCACGCGGTGTGAAGCGTTTGTATGGCCTGTGCAGAGAGGAGAGAACAGGGATAGACAGACACATAGTTGACAGGCTACAGAAGAGGCTACGCTAATGCAAAGGAGATTGGAATGACAAGTGGACTACACGTCTCGAATGTTCAGAAAGTTAAGCTTACGTTGCAAAAATCTTGTTGACTAAAATGATTAAAATGATACAGTTCTGCTGGCTGGTGAAGTAGGCTAGCTAGCAGTGGCTGCGTTGTTGACTTTGTTTGAAAGTGTAGCTGGCTAGGTAACCTCGATAGTTTCAGTGCTACACCTTATCATGATACAAAGGCAACTATGTAGCTAGCTAACACTAGCTAACCTGACTAGCTAACCTTGATAATTACTCTAAACTACACAATTATCTTAGATACAAAGACAGCAAAGACAACTATGTAGTTAGCTAACACTACACTAATCAAATCGTTCCGTTGTAATGTATTAGTTTCTACAGTGCTGCTAGTCGGTAGAAGTTGACTAGCTAGCTTGCAGTTGTTGACTAAGTAGGAGAACGGTGGCGCGGCGCGGCGGACGAAAATAGCTGGCTAGCTAACCTCGATAATTACTCTAAACTACACAATTATCTTTGATACAAAGACAGCTAAGTAGCTAGCTAAGGAATTGCTCAGATCAAACAAATCAAACCGTTGTAATGTAAAGAGATGTAATATTACCTGCGGAGCGGGGTGCAGCACGACTACTCGCTCCAAACCCGGAAGTGAGACACTCCCACTTTCCCCACTGCATTTCATAGCCAGGTTCTGGAGCTAATGCAGCCAAGTCTCCTTATTTTCATCAGAGAAAACGTCTTGGTTCTAGCCCTTACCGTTCAAAAGATATAACCCATAACAACGGCACTACGTTTTTTTTCACTACGTTTCTTTTTAAAATGCATTGGGTACTTGCGGACCATTAACCATTTGTTTAGGCTACACCTTGTTCAGTCATGATACCTCATTGGCTAGCTATAGATAACAATCTAGGGCGTGTTCAGTAGGATGAAACATTTTGGAACGTTCACATAGCATGTTTCTATGTAGAACAAACGTGTGTCTGACATTTTTGAATAAGGAATAACATCACCTCTTCATGGAATGTCTATCTGCAACGTTCAAGAACATTTTGCAATGGAACGTGGCCCTGGTAACATTATCGTTAGCCTTAATGCAAACATTTGGTGCCACAGAAGAAAGGAAAGGGATAGCAACAGTGTCTAAAGGGAAAAATGAATTTATTTTGAGTTAATGTGGACCCAGTGACTCAGACTTGAGCACTTGGACCAGGACTCGAGCACTGGAACTCAGACTTCAGCCAAAGGGACTTGTGACACGACTCATGACTTGACCATTGTTGACTCAGACTTGGACTCGAGCACAGGGGACTTGGGATTCGGACGAAAGGTTTAGTGACTTGACCACATCACTGGGCAGTCATTAGCTCCTGTTCAAAGTAATGAGCCCCTGTTCTACTTTGGACACCAATGTGGCTGCGGGGTCTGTAGAATGTTGATAACAATGGTAATGATGCCACCGAGTGACGGAGGTGCAACCCATACTACTTTTATTTACAGTAGCAGTCAAAAGTTTGGACACACCTACTCATTCAAGTTATTTTTTTTAAACTATTTTCTACATTGTAGAATAATAGTGAAGACATCAAAACTATTAAATAAAACTTATGGAATCATGCAGTAACCAAAAAACTGTTAAACAAATATATTAAATATTTGAGATTCTTCAAAGTAGCCACCCTTTGCGTTGATAACAGCTTTGCACACTCTTTGCATTCCCTCAACCAACTGGAATGCTTTTCCAACAGTCTTGGAGTTCCCACATATGCTGAGCACTTGTTGGCTACTTTCTCTTCACTCTGCGGTACAACTCTTCCCAAACCAGCTCAACTGGGTTGAGGGCGGGTGATTGTGGAGCCCAGGTCATCTGATGCAGCACTCCATCACTCTCCTTCTTGGTCAAATAGCCCTTACACAGCCTTGAGGTGTGTTGGGTCATTGTCCTGTTAAAAAAAAAATGCTTGTCCCACTAAGATCAATACAGATGGAATGGTGAATCACTGCAGAATGCTGTGGTAGCAACGCTGGTTAAGTGTGCCTTGAATTCTAAATAAATCACTGACTCTGTCACCAGCAAAGCACTCCCACACCATCACACATCCTCTTCCATGCTTCACCATGGGAACCGCAGATGCGGAGATCATCCGTCCACCTACTATGCATCTAAAAAAGACACGGCGGTTGGAACCAAAAATCTGAAATTTGGACTCATCAGACCAAAGGACAGATTTCCACCGGTCTTATGTCCATTGCTCATGTTTCTTGGCCCCAGCAAGTCTCTTCTTATTGGTGTCCTTTAGTAGTGGTTTCTTTACAGCAATTTGACCATGAAAGCCTGATTCACGCAGTCTCCCCTGAACAGTTGATGTTGAGATGTGTCTGTTACTTGAACTCTGAAGCATTTATTTGGGCTGCAATCTGAGGTGCAGTTAACTCTAATGAACTTATCCTCTGCAGCAGAGGTAACTCTGGGGCTTCCTTTCCTGTGGTGGTCCTCATGAGACGGTTTCATCATAGCGTTTAATGGTTTTTGTGACTGCACTTGTAGAAACTTTTTTACGGATTGACTGACCTTAATTTCTTAAGGTAATGATGGACTGTCGTTTCTCTTTGCTTATTTGAGCTGTTCTTGCCATCATATGGACTTGGTATTTTACCAAATAGGGCTATCTTCTGTATACCACCCCTACCATGTCACAACACAACTGATTCGCTCAAACGCATTACGGAAAGAAATTCCACAAATTAACTTAACAAGGCACACCTGTTAATTGAAATGCATTCCAGGTGACTACCTCACCACGCACTCCTCCATCTTACTCATCAAGTTTGCAGATGACACAACAGTAGTAGGCCTGATTACCAACAATGATGAGACAGTCTACAGGTGGAGGTGAGGGCCCTGGGAGTGTGGTGCCATTACCTCTCACTCAATGTCAACAATGATCGTGGACTTCAGGAAACAGCAGAGGGAGCATCCCCCTATCCACACCGACTGGACCGCAGTGGAGAAGGTGGAAAGCTTCAAGTTCCTCAGTGTACACATCACTGACAAACTGAAATGGTCCACCCACACAGACAGTGTCGTGAAGAAGGTGCAACAGCGCCTCTTCAACCTCAGGAGGCTGAAAAAATTTGGCATGGTACTTTTTTAAAGATGCACAATTGAGAGCATCCTGTCGGGCTGTATCACTGCCTGGTACGGAAACTGCACCGCCCACAACCGCAGGGCTTTCCAGAGGGTGGTGCGGTCTGCCCAACACATCACCGGGGCAAACTACCTGCCCTCCAGGACGCCTAAAGCACCCAATGTCACAGGAAGGCTAAAAGGATCATCATGGACAACAACCACCCGAGCCACTGCCTATTTACCCCGCTATCATCCAGAAGGCGAGGTCAGTACAGGTGCATCAAAGCTGGGACCGAGAGACTGAGAAACAGTTTCTATCTCAAGGCCATCAGACTGTTAAATAGCCATCACTAGCACCTTAGAGGCTGCTGCCCTATATGCATAGACTTGAAATCACTGGCCACTTTAATAATGTTTACATATTTTGCATTGCTCATCTCATATGTATATACTGTATTCTATTCTACTGTATTTTAGTCTTTGCCACTCTGACATTACTCGCCCAAATATTTATATATTCTTAATTCCATTCCTTACTTTAGATTTGTGTGTGTTGTGACATCTTTGATATTACTTGTTCGATAATGCTGCACTGTTGGAGCTAGAAACACAAGCATTTCGCTGCACCCGCAATAACATCTGCTAAACATGTGTATGTGACTGATTTGGATTTGAGAGAATGCCAAGACTATGCGACGCTGTTTTTTTTTTGGTTACTACATGATTCCATATGTTATTTCATGGTTTTGATGTCTTCACTATTATTCTACATGAAGAAAATAGTAAAAAAAAAACTAAGAAACCCTTGAATGAGTAGGTGTGTCAACTTTTGACTGGTACTGTATGTTTGTCATATTTCTGCTGTTGGGAAGAGAATAGGATGTTATGCAGAAAATATGTTGGTAGGAAAAGGCTATGTATGTTTGCACATATAAGTCAGTGATTTTATATTTACTACAAGTTAATGAGGCATACCAATGTGGCGTGTGACTAAAATGTGGCACATGAAAGGGCATTTTGTTGACCACAATGGCCCACTGTTTTCGTCAGTTTGACAATAACTCGACTCAATCATTATTGAAATGACAAAAATGTGTCTTAAGATTTAGTGCTATTTAAAGGCCTACATTCGTGTGTGTGTATGCGGGCGCGCATCCATATGAGTACGTGCTGATATGGCTAAGCCCACTTATTAGGGTAAAAGTTGGCCTACCCTACACTGACCGTGTAAAGTAACAGCACGATATGAATGATTCTACCCAGCCTGTTTAAGAGAGTATTGATCCGTTAGGGTTGAAACTAAATCCCCTGTGCTAAAGCCTAAGCTGGCTATCACAGGACCAGCTTCCCACTGTTGAGTGCTGCTTGTTCTCAGATGAGCATCATAGGTGCTGAGAGTCACACATTTTCTTTTATTGCCACCGATGGCCGTTTTTGCAAGTGCCTCAAATGTACCAATAAAAACATTTAATGGTCTCACTTCTTTGTTACTGCAGTTGTATATCATAACTGAAGAAGTGCACTTTGCTGCTGTGTAGCCTACTCCATTGTTGGAAATTACAGTGGATGAATTGTTGGACTTTCAGGGGGAGTGTGTATGAGCGATTCTGCATTGTACAGTATTAACAGTCCTAAATGGGTATCTTAGAGACCCTTTTTTTTTATTGGAGTGTACTTGAATTGACGCTGGGTTAGATATGTACTCTCGTAAGTTGCTTACTAAGCCTTATCAAATTGTTTCCTAATATTATTTCTCTATAAATCCCTCATGTAATTGAGTTTGTCTACTGCACGAAGTTGGTTCAAACTCATGTCTGAAAACACATGCTACACTGCAACTCTATTAGTGGCTCAGGAAATTGTTTCAATAATGATTTGTTCAGTTTCTTCCCTAACAGCCCATAACCTGTTATCTTCAAAGGACTAAAATCAAATCGAATTGTATTTGTCAAATGTGCTGAATACAACAGACCTTACAGGGAAATGCTAACTTACAAGTCCTTAACCAACAATGCAGTTTTAATAAAATCCCTAAAAAAGTAAGGAATAACAAATAATTAAAGAGCAGCAGTAAATAACAATAGCGGGGCTATATACAGGGGGTACCGGTACAGAGTCAATGTGTGGGGGGCACCTGTGTCGAGGTAATTACGTACATGTAGGTAGAGTTATTAAAGTGACTGTATATATAATAACAGAGTAGCGGCAGCGCGGGGGGGTCGGGCAATGCAAATAGTCTGGGTAGGCATTTGCTTAGCTGTTCAGGAATTGTATGGCTTGGGGTAGAAGCTGTTTAGAAGCCTCTTGGATCTAGACTTGGCGCTCCGGTTCCGCGCGATAGCAGAGAGAACAGTCTATGACTACGGTGGCTGGAGTCTTTGACAACACCGCCTGGTATAGAGGTCCTGGATGGCAGGAAGCTTTGCCCCGGTGATGTGCTGGGCTTTACACACTACCCTCTGTAGTGCCTTGCGGTCGGAGGCCGAGTAGTTGCCATACCAGGCAGTGATGCAACCCGTCAGGATGCTCTCAATGGTGCAGCTGTAGAACCTTTTGAGGATCTGAGGATGGAAGGACTAAAGAGAAAGTGGATGAAGTGAACTCTCAAAGCACAATTTCTAAAGCATTTTGAAATGCTTTAGACTCTCCTCCATAATCCATATCAGTAAAAGCAGTCACGACCAATTTCTAAAAACAGTATTCAGACCCTTTACTCAGTACTTTGTTGAAGCACCTTGGCAGCGATTACAGCCTTGAGTCTTCTTGGGTATGAAGCTACATGCTTGGTACACCTGTATTTGGGGAGTTTCTCCCATTCTTCTCTGCAGATCCTCTCAATCTCTGTCAGGTTGGATGGGGAGCGTCGCTGCACAGCTATTTTCAGGTTTCTCCAGAGATGTTCGATCTGGTTCAAGTCCGGGCTCTGGCTGGGCCACACAAGGACATTCAGAGCCTTCTCCCGAAGCCACTCCTGCGTTGTCTTGGCTGTATGCTTAGGTTCATTGTCCTGTTGGAAGGTGAACCTTTGCCCCAGTCTGAGGTCCTGAGCGCTCTGGAGCAGGTTTTCATCAAGGATCTCTCTGTACTTTGCTCTGTTCATGAGGAGTGGCTTCCGTCTGGCCACTTTGCCATAAAGGCCTTATTGGTGGAGTGTTGCAGAGATGGTTGTCCTTCTGGAAGGTTCTCCCATCTCCACAGAGGAACTCTGGAGCTCTGTCAGAGTTCTTGGTCACCTCCCTGACCAAGGCCCTTCTCCCCCGATTGCTCAGTTTGGCCGGGCGGCCAGATCTAGGAAGAGACTTGGTGGTTCCAAACTTCTTTCATTTTTGAAAGATGGAGGCCACTGTTCATGTGTACTTCATATGCTGTGCTTCGACACAATCCTGTCTCGGAGCTTTACGGACAATTCCTTCGACCTCGGAATACTTTCCGAATGCACTGTATGCAAATAGCCATTGCCATATGGAAATGTGCCATTCACTTTGAACTTGACTTTTTACAGCATGAGCACTCTGATGTGCTTCTTTTGAGATCAAAGCAAGAGCTGCATGTAGCCACCTGTGCACATTTTTTTCAATCTGAGTTATTAGTCCAGTTATAGCTCATTTCTAGTCAATAGTGGGGGAGTGGTTGCTTCCTTCAAGAGCACAAAACGTGTGCATTTCTACACATCTTTGAAAAGCAAGTCCGGTAAAGAGCTTTGTTTGTCTTAAAGGGGCAGTGTTGTATTGAGAAGGTCTTGAATAAGCTAAGTAGCCAATAGGCAGAGGCTAGCATAATTTTGGATTCTCTGTAATAATGGTATGGGAATAATATATTTTTTTGTAAATAAGTCGTTTCTTGCATCAAACTACACATTTTTCAGTCACCTTCTAAGAGGATAAACAGGTTGTGTAGCCCTACTTGTTGTTTTTCAAAAGCTCATGGAATGTACAGTAGGCTTACATTGAACACCACACATTGGCTGCTACTGTAGGCTGAATGATAGAACAGCTATTTCCATGTTAAAATGTTATGGGTTGCATGTTTCATAGTTTTTTATGGTAGGCCCCTGGTAGGCCTACATTATGATCAAATAGTCACAGTAGCCTACTTGGCCTCTGTTAAAACAAACTTAAAGCGGGTACAGCCTCAGTGTTCTCAGTAAATGCATGCTGGAAGTTGCGCACAATTTTCACAATGTTCAAGTTTTGCTCTCAGCAGACCTGAAATTTGCTCAGTGCCAGATTTATTTATTTTTTAACATTGGTTATGACCTGCAATATCTGCAGGTTTTTAGGAAAATAAGCTTGTTTACTCTCATGTTTTGGTCGGGAGGAAAAGACGGTGAAATGACATTGAGGGACAACTAACCCCGCTTTCCACTCTTACCTGTCCCTATCTCAACTCAGTTGAAGGTCATTGTAGAAGTTGGCGTACCCTTCCCAAATTGATGTAATCTAATCAAACGTAAACAAGACTTCCATTCTTTGCTTTGCAGTGACTTTGCAGTGCTTTGCACAGTTTTAATGAGACATGTTGCATAAATAGTAGGCTGTGAACAGCCACACCATAATCTCTAGGCCTATGGAGTCTAGGCCCCAGTACTGTACATTTTAGTCATTTAGCACACTCTTATCCAGAGTGACTTACAGTAGTGAGAGTGCATTCATTTTATTCCCTCCATACTGGTCCCACATGGGAATCCAAACCACAACCCTGACGTTGCAAGCGCATTGAGCAACAGGATCCCGCATTGTTTAATGTGACTGCAAAGTTTAATTTTTTTAAAATATATATTGCCAGTAACCTCACTATACGATGTTATCACTTTACTTAGGCGCCTTTATTGCTATTCTCATGATTCTATATGTTTTGCGATTCAATACTGCGATTTGATGTTCCTAACATGTCTGCTGCAGAGAAACGAGTTTTGATCAGTCAGGGAAATCAAAGTGCTGAAAACATGTTGGCTCACTATTTAAAAAGAAGATGGACAACAAGCTATAGTTTTGGCGCAGGTACAGCCGACTAACAGAGGGGGGTGGGTTAAATAAGGAAGTCATTTCAGTTGAATACATTCAGTTGTACAACTGACTAGGTATCCCCCTTTCTCTTTCCTAACAGTGTTTTCTGTAAGTAGGCGTACATGGAGTAGCCAGCCAACTAGAAAAAGTAGCCAGCCAGGGAGTTATTAAAGAAGAAGCTGTATTTTGCTTACTTCTGTCTTGATTCCACATGAAATACACAACTATATACTTTAACGACTTTACCTCCCAGCGTTGTAAAATTAGTTGTGTATTCAGTAGAAAGACAACTTTAAAGTTACTGAAAATGTATGAATTCAGTGTGAGTTGTTTTGGATATCGCCTATATGATCGGGGGTATTTTCTAAGTAAGGTAACCTTTTTTAACATTAAATCTGTTTTGAGATTAAAGCCATAGTTACTGTTTTACTGCAAGATATAAATTGCCACACTGATGTTTGTTCTTCAAATTATGTATTTTATTGGCTCTGCTGCTCTGGACACTTAAGGTAAGGAAACCAATTTTGTTTTGTAATTTGGGTGAATAATCGCTTTTTACAGTTTGGCCTGTCAATCATTCACTCTGGGTGGGATTGTCAGGGGAGGGGGCAGGATGTTTGAGTCACAGAATTGGTAGGGTTTCAGACCTGTCAATCACTGTGGGTGGGACTTTGAGGGAAGGCGGTAGATTAGTAATCTAGTCTGAAAAACGAGTCTTCCAATTAAATGTATTGTTGCAAAAACCTAAGAATAAAGGTTGTGTTCTGTCAAGAGCATAGATTCTGTCATAAACATTGATTCCCTGTTGAGAAACAATATAGAATTGCAGGGAAAGGGTTTTAAAGTTACGATTTGAAAAAAGAAGCCGGTGTTAAATTTTGCTACATAGAAAGCAGCAGTCGACACTTTACTCAAATCAGTAGGCCTATATCAATATATTTAATAATGCCATATACAGTGCCTTCAGAAAGTATTCACACCCCTTGACTTTTTCAACATTTTGTTGTGATACAGCCTGAATTTTAAATGGTTGAATTTAAAATGTTGTCACTGACCCATCATCAACCCATCATGTCAACGTGGAATTATGTTTTTAGCCATTTTTACAAATGTATTAAAAATGAGAAGCTTAAATGTCTAGAGATAAAGGATTCAACCACAAAGACCAAGGTTTTTTTTCAAAGGCCTTGCAAAGAAGGGCAGCTATTGGTACATGAGTAAAACAAAAAAAGCAGACATTAAATATCCCTTTGAATATGGTGAAGTTATTAAATACACTTTGGATGGTGTATCAATACACCCAGTCACTACAAAGATACAGGCGTCCTTCTGAACTTCGTTGCCAGAGAGAAAGGAAACCGCTCAAGGATTTCGCCATGTGGGCAATGGTAATTTTTAAACAATTACAGAGTTTAATGGCTGTGATAAGAGAACTGAGGATGGATCGACAAAATGTTAGTTACTCCTAGGGTTGCACATTTTGGGGAATATTCAGAGGTGGAAACTTTCCTTGGGAATTAACTGGAATATATGGGAATTAACAGAAATATATGCAAATGAATATTAATACCATTTAAATGTAGATGTTTGCATTGGATATATTTACCATATAATATGGATACGAACAAAAACCTTTTACCTTATCATAAGAGTACATAATTGCAAATTATTAAATCCTTCCAATATAAATAAAAATGTTGTTAGGAATTGAACTTTAATTAAATGAGTTGACTCTTCACATGTGATGATTTCACTGAACAACAAAAGAAAGAAAGGGAATATTGAATGATCCTCAATGATCCATCGCATCTCCCAAAATTGTTTTCAACATACATCTGTAAAATGAGTCTAGGAACTAAAGCTTTGATTGCCTTCCCCAAAGTCCCTTCAGCCAGGTGGCTGAGGAAATATGTTGGCACGACTGCCATATTACATCTCCATCCCAAAGCCCTTGCTTGGAAGTGTACTTCGCCAGACTGCCAAGAACCTTGCCCTCATCCAGGCCAAGGTGGCGAGACACGGTAGTGATGACACCATTGGCCTTGTTGATCTCTGCATCAAACAGGATGCTCTTGCCAGCATACTTGGGGTCCAACATGTATGAGCTTCAGGCAGAAGTCTTCACGCTTTTTGATGTATTTCAGAACTGCAGCTTCATCTGCTTGGAGCAACAGTGAAGTGGGCAGGGCAGTACAGATTTATTATCTTACATCTGCAAGCAGAGTCTGAACATCAGACAGGATGGCATTGTCTCCCTCAATCCGTGCAATGACTACTGCTATAGGTTTCAGGCTGCTTACCACTCTCCCAAAATACATCCATCATCCAGAAGGATCCTCTTGGTGTGGCTGTCCATATCAGCATACTGTGATATGGCCATTTCTTGGAGAGACTCCTTCCCCACCAGGAGACTGTCGTCACATGATGACAACACCACCCCAACGGGTGTTGCTGGGCAGCTTCAATGTGGTGCTCTTATCCTTCTCACTTTGCTTGGTGAGGTAGGTTGCTGCTATAACTTGATGACCCTTCAAATACCTAACCATTTCCTTGGCTCTCTTGTAGAGCGTTTTCAGTGCCATGATGTCCTTGAGGAGCAAATTCAATGCATGAGCAGCACAGCCAATGGGTAGGACTACTCCACTTTAGACCAAGCATCCTTCATGTTCGCAGCATTGTCTGTCACCAGTGCAAATACCTTATGTGATCCAACATATATGATTTGGCACAGTGTTTACAAATGTACACAGCTTTTCCTTCTACATTGGCTGCAGTGAAATGTCTTCACACATCAGATAGTGCCCATGGCATTTTCCTTTAAAGATTAGAAAAAAATGAGTAAAAAAAACAAATACAATTCCATGTACAGATAAATATTTTATCTAACTTCTTAACTATTTATCTTACAAAGGAGTTGTTTAAAAATGAAACATGTATGGAAACAGGTGAATTAACACTCCTCAGTTAGCATGCTCAAGCAAGCTAAAATCCACATGTTAGCAAAAACTAACTAGCGTGTCCGGTTTGGTCAGCATGTTAGACTTATCTAGACAGACACACCGCTGTAATCGCTGCCAAAGTTGATTCTAACATGTATTGACTCATGGTTGTGAATACTTGTGTAAATTTGTCTTTCTGTATTTCCTGTCAAAATGTGCACACATTTCTAAAAACATGTTTTCACTGTCATTATGGGGTATTGTGTACAGATGGCTGATTTTTAATTCAGGCTGTAACACAGCAAAATGTGGAATAAGTCAAGGGGTGTGTACATTCTGAAGGCATTTTAAGTATCATGACATTAGCTTTTATAATACTCAATCTGTGTTCTTTTATATTCAACATCTTCATCAAATGTTTTCATATTTTATCTGCAGATAATTGCAAAAAAAGCAGTAGTAGCCTAGTATGCAAATTAGGGAGCCAAATAAATGTCTCTCGCCGATGATTCGATTCCGTTCACCTAAAAGATCCTTTTTAAAACAGCCGTTCGGTGGCGAACAACCCATTACTTTGCTACACTCACGAGTCACTTTAGGGGTCACTGGCAAGTCTCGACATGGGCTTAGAATCTTGGGAAAATACTCACAATCTTTGGTTTACTTGTTTACTTACTATGGACATGCAATGTATTTATATGATTTATGAATATCAAAGGGATATTGGAGATTGATTTTATTCAGTCAGTTTTTTTTTTTTTTTTTTTAAATGTACTGTTTTCTTCGCAAGCCATAGCTGCAGCCATAGCTGCAACTCCCGTACAGACTCGGGAGAGGTGAAGGTCGAGAGCCATGCGTCCTCCGAAATACGACACTGTCAAGCCGCACTCCTTCTTGCCACACTGGTCGCTTAACTCGGAAGCCAGCCGCACCAATGTGTCTGAGGAAGCACTGTACAACTGGCGACCGAAGTCAATGTGCATGCTCCCGGCCCGCCACAGGAGTTGCTAGAGCGCGATGGGACAAGGACATTCCAGCCGGCCAAACCCGGACGACACTAGGCCAATTGTGCACCCCTCATGGTCTGTAGTGACAACTCTGCGCCACCCGGGAGGCCCCTAATTCAGTCAGTTTGACACTTTTTATAAACTCGTCAACACAAGTTCGGTCGTCAATCAAGGAACAGTAAATGGCCTATGCGCCCCGACTCAGTGGCTGGTTAAAAGCCTATGATACACGCAAAAGAAGATCAATTATGTGGATTAGAACTCATCGTTACCACTTACATGGGATGTGTAAATTCACTCACTGAAGATGATGAAGAAGCATCATGCTCTCCAGCCGTGAAAATAAATGTGAATGCAGCCAACCACATCGCAAAAAAACAACACAAGTAAAGAGAGGCAGGACAAACCGCAGACTGACAAACCAGCAGTTTCCTGTCATCGCTCGCTTTGTGACGGAAAGTCACCTGTCCTGTCAATAGATCACTAGAAGATGCATATTGTTCATTCTAGCAGGAGAAGGCTTTATAGACTTTTCTGACTAGCGAATTGAAACTTTTAAATGAAAAGCCTAGTTAATTTATAAGGTGGAAAATACTGGACCAGTGCTTATGGAAAGCACTGGACTTGTAGTCAAATATTGATATACAGTATTCAGACCCCTTCCCCTTTTCCACATTTTGTTACCTTACAGCCTTATTCTAAAATTGATGAAGTAAACATGTAATATAATCGATCTACACACAATACCTCATAATGACAAAGCGAAAACAGGTTTTTAGAAAGGTTTACAAATAATAATAATAATAATAATAAACTAAAACAAATACCAAATTTACTAGTATTCAGACCCTTTGCTATGAGACTGGAAATTGAGCTCAGGTGCATCCTGTTTCCATTGATCATCCTTGATGTTTCTACAAATTGATTGGAGTCCACCTGTGGTAAATTCAACTGATTGGACATGATTTGGAAAGGCAGACACCTGTCTATATAAGGTCCCACAATTGACAGTTTTTGCTCTGACATGCACTAAGCCATGAGGTCGAAGGAATTGTCCGTAACACTCAGGCAGGATTGTGTCAAGGCACAGATCTGGGGAAGGGTACCAAAACATTTCTGCAGCATTGAAGGCCTCAAGAACACAGTGGCCTCCATTCTTAAATGGAGGAAGTTTTGAACCACCAAGACTCTTCCTAGAGATGGCTGCCTGGCCTAACTGAGCATTTGGGAGAGAAGGGCCTTGGTCAGGTAGGTGACCAAGAACCTGATGGTCACTCTGGCAGAGCTCCAGAGTTCCTCTGTGGAGATGGGAGAACCTTCCAGAAGGACAACCATCTCTGCAGCACTTCACCAATCAGGCCTTTATGGTAAAGTGGTCAGACGGAAGCAACTCCTCATTAAATGGCACATGACAGCCCACTTGGAATTTGCCAAAAGGCACCTAAAGGACTCTGACCATGAGAATCAAGATTATCTGGTCTGATGAAACCAAGATTGAACTCTTTGGCCTGAATGCCAATTGTCACGTCTGGAGGAAACCTGGCACCATCCCTACGGTGAAGCATGGTGGCGGCAGGATCATGCTGTGGGGATGTTTTTCAGCGGCAGGGACTGGGAGACTGGTCAGAATTGAGGGAAAGATGAACAGAGCAAAGTACAGAGAGATCCTTGATGAAAACCTGCTCAAGAGTGTGCAGGGCCTCAGACAGGGGCAAAGGTTCACTTTCCAACAGGACAACAACCCTAAGCACACATCCAAGACAACGTAGGAGTGGCTTCGGTACAAGTCTCACTGTCCTTGAGTGGCACAGCCGGAGCTCGGAATTCTCTGGAAAGGCTTGAAAATAGCTGTGCAGCGACGCTCCCTATCCAGCATGACAGAGCTTGAAGGATCTGCAGAGAAGGGAGAAACTCCCCAAATACATATGTGCCAAGTTTGTAGCGTCATACCCAATAAGATACAAGGCTGTAATCGCTGCCAAAGTTGGTTCAACAAAGTACTGAGTAAACAGTCTGAATACTTATGTGAATGTGATATTTCTTTTTTTTTATATATATATATATATAAATTAGCTAGCATTTCTAAACTGTTTGCCTTGTCATTATTGGGTTTTGTGTGAAGATGGATGATGGGGGGGGGGGGGGGAAAATACAATTTAATCCATTTTAGAATAAGGCTGTAATGTAACAAGATTTGGACAAAGTGAAGGGGTCTGAATACTTTTCGAATGCACTGTAATATTATTCAAAATAATATTGTGATATGTAACTGTACCCCCCCCCCCCCCCAAAAAAAAAAAATGCAGGACTACTACTCAAATCTCAAACCCACCACTTCCACCCTGTATACCTTTTGGCTAGGCTATATCAAATTAAGCACAAATTATTCATGTTGTGCCAATACTACAAGAGACCATGCATACCAAAGCCACATGAATGATGCTCTCATCAGAAGTGAAGGCCACAGGTTGGATCCCATACACATGGTACTGCATCTACCTTGTTCACACCGCAGGCCTTTTCCAAATCCCTTTCGGTATACTGGCTGTTCAAACAAGTTACAAGTGACCAAATGTGGATTTGTGTTCAGACTGCAGTCCAATTTCTGACATGGCTACGCTAGTTGTCATAGTAACGACCTGTGTGTGCACGGTGGTGTAGGCTTATTGGTGGTGCTCATGCTTCCTATCACTCAGAAGGTGTGTAGCAAGCTAAGGTGACAACAATGCCTGTCATGAACAAGCAAGTAAGTTACCACATGTTCTTGTAAAACTGTCAACAGAGTAGCTAACTAGCAAGCAACAAGATATGCCAAATAACAGACTAAAAACCACTTGAGGGCAAATACATCCAATTTGACCGTCTAGTGTGCACGTACAGTGGTTGCTCAACTGAAAATGTTGAGATTATGCTGTTGGATTTAGGTCATTTGTGGTTTAGTATGGTACCCTGCGTCACTGCTTCGTTGCTCCAGACCAGCACAAGGGGGAGTTAGAGCACTGATTATGCTTTTTGGTCCTACTGTGTCTCTGACAGTGAATGGGTGACATAAACCTAAATAGAAACGAAATGTCCACGACTTCAGTATTACTTACTAAAACTGTTACACTCAGGATTTTATTTTGTTAGGATTATTTTGCTCTTAATGTAGTACTGTAGTCCACTCCCGATCGGTCACGTTGTACAGTGGTGCAATGGTCTAAGACACTGCATAACAGTGCCAGCTGTATTGCTACAGATCAAATTTATTTATATAGGCCTTCTTACATCAGCTGATATCTCAAAGTGCTGTACAGAAACCCAGCCTAAAACCCCGAACAGCAAGCAATGCAGGTGTAGAAGCACGGTGGCTAGGAAAAACTCCCTAGAAAGGCCAAAACCTAGGAAGAAACCTAGAGGAACCAGGCTATGAGGGGTGGCCAGTCCTCTTCTGGCTGTGCCGGGTGGAGATTATAACAGAACGTGGCCAAGATGTTCAAATGTTCATAAATGACCAGCATGGTCAAATAATAATAATCACAGTAGTTGTCGAGGGTGCAACAGGTCAGCACCTCAGGAGTAAATGTCATTTGGCTTTTCATAGCCGATCATTGAGAGTATCTCTACCGCTCCTGCTGTCTTTAGAGAGTTGAAAACAGCAGGTCTGGGACAGGTAGCACGTCCAGTGAACGGGTCAGGGTTCCATAGCCGCAGGCAGAACAGTTGAAACTGGAACAGCAGCACAGCCAGGTGGACTGGGGACAGCAAGGAGTCATGCCAGGTAGTCCTGAGGCATGGTCCTAGGGCTCAGGTCCCCCGAGAGAGAGAATTAGAGAGAGCATACTTAAATTCACACAGGACACTGGAGAAATACTCCAGATATAAGACTGACCCTAGCCCCCCAACACATAAACTACTGCAGCATAAATACTGGAGGCTGAGACAGGAGGGGTCAGGAGACACTGTGGCCCCATCCGATGATGCCCCCGGACAGGGCCAAACAGGCAGGATATAACCCCACCCACTTTGCCAAAGCACAGCCCCCCACACCACTAGAGGGATATCTTCAACCACCAACTTACCATCCTGAGACAAGGCCGAGTATAGCCCACAAAGATCTCCGCCATGGCACAATCCAAGGGGGGGTGCCAACCCAGAAAGGAAGACCACGTTAGTGACTCAACCTACTCAAGTAACGCACCCCTCCTAAGGACGGCATGGAAGTGCACCAGTAAGACAGTGACTCGGCCCCTGTAATAGGGTTAGAGGCAGAGAATCCCAGTGGAGAGAGGGGAACCGGCCAGGCAGAGACAGCAAGGTTCGTTGCTCCAGTGCCTTTCCGTTCACCTTCACACTCCTGGGCCAGACTACACTCAATCGTAGGACCTACGGAAGAGATGAGTCTTCAATAAAGACTTAAAGGTTGAGACCGAGTCTGCATCTCTCACATGAGTAGGCAGACCATTCTGTAAAAATGGAGCTCTATAGGAGATAGCCCTGCCTCCAGCTGTTTGCTTAGATATTCTAGGGACAATTAGGAGGCCTGTGTCTTGTGACCATAGTGTAGGTATGTACGGCAGGACCAAATCGGAAAGGTAGGTAGGAGTAAGCCCATGTAATGCTTTGTAGGTTAGCAGTAAAACCTTGAAATCAGCCCTTGCCTTAACAGGACGCCAGTGTTGGGAGGCTAGCACTGGAGTAATATGATCCATTTTTGGGGTTCTAGTCAGGATTCTAGCAGCCGTATTTAGCACTAACTGAAGTTTATTTAGTGCTTTATCTGGGTAGCCGGAAAGTAGAGCATTGCAGTAGTCTAACCTAGAAGTAACAAAAGCATGGATTAATTTTTCTGCATCAACTTTGGACAGAAAATGTCTGATCTTTGCAATGTTACGCAGATGGAAAAAAGCTGTTCTTGAAACAATATTGATATGTTCGTCAAAAGAGAGATCAGGGTCCAGAGTAACGCCGAGGTCCTTAAGTTTTATTTGAGACGACTGTACAACCATCAAGATTAATTGTCAGATTCAACAGAAGATCTCTTTGTTTCTTGGGGCCGAGAACAAGCATCTCTGTTTTGTCCAAGTTTTTAAAAGTAGAAAGTTTGCAGCCATCCACTTCCTTATGTTTGAAACACAGGCTTCCAGCGAGGGCAATTTTGGGGCTTCACCATGTTTTAGATGCTGGTTCAATACCCGTGCCGCCCTTGACTGGGAGACCCATGAGATGATTGTAGGTTTCGCTCCCTCTAAAAACATAAATAAATACTTCTAAATAACAAACTGGCCTAATTTACAAATTAGTAGCAATGTCTCACCTCATGTTCAAGAATTACCTTTTTCTCACTCATTTTACGTTATTTGAAAACAAAATCATCTCAAATATTTTTTAAACCGTGAATATTATTCATTTAGAATTATATAAAAGCCTGTTGGATATTCTCAGATATATTATTAGCCCTGTTATTAGCAGGACAATATATATTGGTCATGGCTCCCGACTGGCACACAGTGGGATTGCCTTGCAGTTCTCCAGCTGCATCCACTGAAAGCGCGGAAGGTCGAAGGTTCAAGGCACGAGGGCATGGGATGGGCTGCAGAGCCGCGCACAGACCTAGCCCATGGGGGACGGGGGGTGGACCCACACCCCGCCACACTGGCAACACTTTTTAAGGGGCATTGCACTAGTAATGGCGCTGAATAGGGGAACGTTCCCGCTGTTCTGTTCTTAGTGCCAGTTTGCACGTTCAAACTAAAACAATGTAACTAATAATGGCATCTTTTATGCTTTCGTTAATAAAATAATGATAAAAATACTCTTAAAATGCCCCCCCCCCCCAAAAAAAATATATACTGCTCAAAAAAATAAAGGGAACACTTAAACAACACAACGTAACTCCAAGTCAATCACACTTCTGTGAAATGAAACTGTCCACTTAGGAAGCAACACTGATTGACAATAAATTTCACATGCTGTTGTGCAAATGGAATAGACAACAGGTGGAAATTATAGGCAATTAGCCCCCAATAAAGGAGTGGTTCTGTAGGTGGTGACCACAGACCACTTCTCAGTTCCTATGCTTCCTGGCTGATGTTTTGGTCACTTTTGAATGCTGCCGGTGCTTTCACTCTAGTGCTAGCATGAGACGGAGTCTACAACCCACACAAGTGGCTCAGGTAGTGCAGCTCATCCAGGATGGCACATCAATGCGAGCTGTGGCAAGAAGGTTTGCTGTGTCTGTCAGCGTAGTGTCCAGAGCATGGAGGCGCTACCAGGAGACAGGCCAGTACATCAGGAGACGTGGAGGAGGCCGTAGGAGGGCAACAACCCAGCAGCAGGACCGCTACCTCCGCCTTTGTGCAAGGAGGAGCACTGCCAGAGCCCTGCAAAATGACCTCCAGCAGGCCACAAATGTGCATGTGTCTGCTCAAACGGTCAGAAACAGACTCCATAAGGGCCCGACGTCCACAGGTGGGGGTTGTGCTTACAGCCCAACACCGTGCAGGACGTTTGGCATTTGCCAGAGAACACCAAGATTGGCAAATTCGCCACTGGCGCCCTGTGCTCTTCACAGATGTGCTCAGTGTGAACCTGCTTTCATGTGACAGACGTGACAGAGTCTGGAGACGCCGTGGAGAACGTTCTGCTGCCTGCAACATCCTCCAGCATGACCGGTTTGGCAGTGGGTCAGTCATGGTGTGGGGTGGCATTTCTTTGGGGGGCCGCACAGCCCTCCATGTGCTCGCCAGAGGTAGCCTGACTGCCATTAGGTACCGAGATGAGATCCTCAGACCCCTTGTGAGACCATATGCTGGTGCGGTTGGCCCTGGGTTCCTCCTAATGCAAGACAATGCTAGACCTCATGTGGCTGGAGTGTGTCAGCAGTTCCTGCAAGAGGAAGGCGTTGATGCTATGGACTGGCCCGCACGTTCCCCAGACCTGAATCCAATTGAGCACATCTGGGACATCATGTCTCGCTCCATCCACCAACGCCACATTGCACCACAGACTGTCCAGGAGTTGGCAGATGCTTTAGTCCAGGTCTGGGAGGAGATCCCTCAGGAGACCATCCGCCACCTCATCAGGAGCATGCCCAGGCGTTGTAGGGAGGTCATACAGGCACGTGGAGGCCACACACACTACTGAGCCTCATTTTGACTTGTTTTAAGGACATTACGTCAAAGTTGGATCAGCCTGTAGTGTGGTTTTCCACTTTAATTTTGAGCGTGACTCCAAATCCAGACCTCCATGGGTTGATAAATTGGATTTCCATTGATTTATTTTTGTGATTTTGTTGTCAGCACATTCAACTATGTAAAGATAAAAGTATTTAAGATTATTTCATTCATTCAGATCTAGGATGTGTTATTTTAGTGTTCCCTTTATTTTTTTGAGCAGTGTATATATTTTTCAGATATATTTTTTTTATATATTTTTTTATCACTGAATTACAGAAAAATCCTCTGTAATTATTGGCGGAGAGTCACGTCATATTTTTCCTTATACTGTAGGCCTACCGTAGGCGACATGAGTTTCACTAGTGTTGAGTAATGTGGTGTAGGTCTTATTTATGTAAAGAGCGTATTGAAGTTAGAAGCAATATGATTTGAAGCAATAGCCTACAACTATTTTAGCACCGTTTTGCGCCGCTCTGAGACGAGCATGGGGACTGGTGTTGATAAATCAATACGATTTTTATTTTCACTGAATCTTAGTTTGGGTATTGGTTGGACTAGAATTAGAAAATTAGGGTGTAGAAATGTTATGTTCTTAGTGTAACCTTTATTTTTAACTAGGCAAGTCAGAACATTCTTATTTACAAGGACAGCCTACTCCTTCCTCCCTGTTGGAGAATTGAACCCCGGTATCCCGCATGCCCGCACGACATAGGAATTCTTTAGCTAAATAGCCCAGTACTGTACTCCCGACCGTCACGTTGTACACCACCATATTGTCCGTTCCATCCTAATAGAAACCCATAGGGTTGTTCGTTTTTCTTGGAATAGAAACACCATAATATTAATAAAATGAATTAAGCAAGTACTAGTCAAAAGTTTGGACATACCTACTCATTCCAGTTTTTTTTTATTTTGACTATTTTCTACATTGTAGAATAAGTGAAGACATCAAAACTATGAAATAACTCACATGGAATCAGTTAAGAATAAATTCTTATTTACAAGGTCAACCCACTCTTCCTCCCCATCGGGGAATTGAACCCCAGTCTCCCGCGTGCCTGCATTCTCTAGTACAGCCACTATTGAAGGCTATCAAATGCTTCTCAAGATGCCCTCTGGTGGTCCAACTAGCACTAAGGTACCAGTGGTTCACACTTAAATAACGTGTAATAGAACTCTGTGGCACCATGCAAGTTGCGCCGCAGTACGCTGAAACTTTTTAAAGGACGAACGACTGTAGTTGGGCTACATCATCCATTACGTTATGTTCCTATGCTGCTGGAGACTGCTTTTTTTTCTGAACCCCCCCCCCCCCCCCATAATAATCATTTGGAACAACTAGAGCGTACAGGTCGCAGTGGTGGGTAGTATATGGGGCTTTGGTGACAAAATGGATGGCACGGTGATAAACTGCATCCAATTTGTTGAGTAGAGTGGTGGAGGCTATTTTGCAAATGACATCGCCGAAGTCGAGGATTGGTAGGATGGTCAGTTTTATGAGGGTATGTTTGGCAGCATGAGTGAAGGATGCTTTGTTGTGAAATAGGAAGCAGATACTAGATTTATTTTTGGATTGGAGATGTTTGTGAGTCTGGAAGGAGAGTTTACAGTCTAACCGGACACCTACGTATTTGTAGTTGTCCACATATTCTAAGTCAGAACCGTCCAGAGTAGTGATGCTGGACGGGCGGGCAGGTGCGGGCAGCGATCGATTGAAGAGCATGCATTTAGTTTTACTTGCATTTAAGAGCAGTTGGAGGCCACGGAAGGAGAGTTGTATGGCATTGAAGCTCGTCTGGAGGTTAATTAACACAGTGTCCAAAGAAGGGCCAGGGGTATACAGAATGGTGTCGCCTGCGTAGAGGTGGATCAAAGAATCACCAGCAGCAAGAGCGACATCATTGATGTATACAGAGAAGAGAGTCGACCCGAGAATTGAACCCTGTGGCACCCCCATAGAAACTGCCAGAGGTCTGGACAACAGGCTCTCTGATTTGACACACTGAACTCTATCAGAGAAGTAGTTGATGAACCAGGCGAGGCAATAATTTGAGAAACCAAGGCTGTTGAGTCTGCCAATAAGAATCTAGTGATTGACAGAGTCGAAAGCCTTAGACAGGTCGATGAATACAGCTGCACAGTAATGTCTCTTATCGATGGCGGTTATGATATCGTTTAGGACACTGAGTGTGGCTGAGGTGCACCCATGACCAGCTCTGAAACCAGATTGCATAGCGGAGTAGGTACGGTGGGATTCGAAATGGTTGGTAATCTGTTTGTTAACTTGGCTTTCGAAGACCTTAGAAAGGTAGGGTAGGATAGATTTAGGTCTGTAGCAGTTTGGGTCTAGAGTAAAGGTCGACCGATTATGATTTTTCAATGCCGATACCGATTATTGGAGGACCCAAAAAAAGCCTATTTTTTTTAAATGTATATGTCTTAGTCTTATATTTGTAATAATGACAATTACAACAATACTGAATGAACAATGAATGCTTTTATTTTAACTTAATATAATACATCAATACAATTTATTTAGTCTCAAATAAATAATGAAACATGTTCAATTTGGTTTAAATAATGCAAAAACAAAGTGTTGGAGAAGAAAGTAAAAGTGCAATATGTACCATGTAAAAAAGCTAACGTTTAAGTTCCTTGCTCGAACATGAGAACATATGAAAGCTGGTGGTTCCTTTTAACATGAGTCTTCAATATTCCCAGGTAAGAAGTTTTAGTTTCTAGTTATTATAGAACTATTTCTTTCTATATCATTTGTATTTCATATACCTTTGACTATTGGATGTTCTAATAGTACTTTAGTATTGCCAGCCTAATCTCGGGAGTTGATCGTCTTGAAGTCATAAACAGCGCAATGCTTGAAGCACAGAGAAGAGCTGCTGGCAAATGCACGAAAGTGCTGTTTGAATGAATGCTTACGAGCCTGCTGCTGCCTACCACCGCTCAGTTAGACTGCTCTATCAAATCATAGACTTAATTATAATATAATAACACACAGAAATACGAGCCATAGGTCATTAATATGGTCAAATCTGGAAACTATCATTTCGAAAACAAAATGTTTATTCTTTCAGTGAAATACGGAACCGTTCCGTATTTTATCTAACGGGTGGCATCCATAAGTCTAAATATTGCTGTTACATTGCACAACCTTCAATGTTATGTCATAATTACGTAAAATTCTGGCAAATTAGTTCGCAACGAGCCAGGTGGTCCAAACTGTTGCATTTACCCTGACCCTGCGTGCAATGAATACAACAGAAGTGACATAATTTCCCTATTTTATTATTGCCTGCTAACATGAATTTATTTTAACTAAATATGCAGGTTTCAAAAAATATATACTTCTGTGTATTGATTTTAAGAAAGATATTGATGTTTATGGTTAGGTACATTCGTGCAAGATTGTGCTTTTTTCGCAAATGCGCATTTGTTAAATCATCCCCCGTTTGGCGAAGTTGGCTGTCTTTGTTAGGAAGAAATAGTCTTCACACAGTTCGCAATGAGCCACGCGGCCCAAACTGCTGCATATACCCTGACTCTGTTGCACAGAACGCAAGAGAAATGACACCATTTCCCTAGTTAAAATAAATTCATGTTAGCAGGCAATATTAACTAAATATGCAGGTTTAAAAATATATACTTGTGTTTTGATTTTAAGAAAGGCGTTGACGTTTATGGTGAGGTACACATTGGTGCAACGACAGTGCTTTTTTTACGAATGCCCTTGTTAAATCACCCGTTTGGCGAAGTAGGCTGTGATTCAATGATAACAGGCGCCGCATCGATTATATGCAACGCAGGACAAGCTAGATAACTACACATGGTTGGTGATATTACTAGTTTAACTAGTGATTATGTTAAGATTGATTGTTTTTTATAAGATACGTTTAATGCTAGCTAGCACCTTATCTTGGCTCCTTGCTGCACTTGCATAACAGGTAGTCAGCCTGCCACGCAGTCTACTCGTGGAGTGCAATGTAATCGGCCATGATCGGTGTCCAAAAATGCCGATTACTGATTGTTATGAAAACTTGAAATTGGCCCTAATTAATTGGCCATTCTGATTAATCGGTCGACCTCTAGTCTAGAGTGTCTCCCCTTTGAAGAGGGGGATGACCGCGGCAGCTTTCCAATCTATGGGAATCTCAGACGATACGAAAGAGGTTGAACAGGCTAGTATTAGGGGTTGCAACAATTTCGGCAGATCATTTTAGAAAGAGAGGGTCCAGATTGTCTAGCCCGGCTGATTTGTAGGGGTCCAGATTTTGCAGCTCTTTCAGAACAGCAGCTATCTGGATTTGGGTGAAGGAGAAATGGGGGAGGCTTGGGCGAGTTGCAGTGGGGGGTGGAGGGCTGTAGCCAGGTGGAAAGCATGGCCAGCCGTAGAAAAATGTTTTGAAATGATCAATTATAGTGGATAAAACTCGTTTTTCAACCACTCCACAAAGTTCTTGTTAACAAACTATAGTTTTGGCAAGTCGGTTAGGACATTACTGTGTGCATGACACAAGTAATCTTTCCAACAATTGTTTACAGACGTATTATTTCACTTATAATTCCCTGTATCACAATTCCAGTGAGTCAGAAGTTTACATACACTAAGTTGACTGTGCCTTTAAAACTGCTTGGAAAATTCCAGCAAATTATGTCATGGCTTTAGAAGCTTCAGATAGGCTAATTGACATCATTTGAGTCAAATGAAGGTGTACCTATGGATGTATATCAAGGCCTACCTTCAAACTCAGTGCCTCTTTTCTTGACACCATGGGAAAATCAAAAGAAATCAGCCAAGACCTCAGGAAGAAAAATTGTAGACCTCCGCAAGTCTGATTCATCCTTGGGAGTGATTTCCAAACACCTGAAGGTACCACATTCATCTGTACAAAAAATAGTACGCAAGTATAAACACCATGGGACCACTCAGCCGTCATTCCGCTCAGGAAGGAGATGCAGTCTCCTAGAGATGAACGTACTTTGGTGCGAAAAGTGCAAATCAATCCCAGAAAAACAGCAAAGGACCTTGTGAAGATGCTGGAGGAAACAGGTACAAAAGTATCTATATCCACAGTAAAACGAGTCCTAAATCAACATAACCTGAAAGGCTGCTCAGCAAGGAAGAAGCCACTGCTCCAAAACCGCCATAAAAAAGACAGACTACGGTTTGCAACTGCACATGGGGACAAAGATCATACTTTTTGGAGAGATGTCCTCTGGTCTGATGAAACAAAAATAGAACTGTGGTTTGGCCAAAAGGACCATCATTATGTTTGGAGGAAAAAGGGGGAGGCTTGCAAGCCAAAGAACACCATCCCAACCGTGAAGCACAGGGGTGGCAGCATCATGTTGTGTGGGTGCTTTGCTCCAGGAGGGAATGGTGCACTTCACAAAATAGATAGCAACATCTCAAGACATCAGTCAGGAAGTTAAGCTTGGTCGCAAATGGGTCTTCCAAATGGACAATGACCCTAAGCATGCTTCCAAAGTTGTGGCAAAATGGCTTAAGGACAACAAAATCAAGCTATTGGATTGGCCATCACAAAGCCCTGACCTCAATCCCATAGAAAATCTGTGGGCAGAACTGAAAAGCGTGTGCGAGTAAGGAGGCTTACAAACCTGACACAGTTTCACCAGCTCTGTCAGCGGGAATGGGCCAAAATTCACACAACTTATTGTGGGATGCTTGGGGAAGGCTACCCGAAACATTTGACCCAAGTTTAACAATTTGAAGACAATGCTACCAAATACTGAGTGTATGTAAAAAACTTCTGACCCACTGGGAATGTAATGAAAAAATAAATCTGAAATAAATCATTCTCTCTACTATTATTCTGACATTTCACATTCTTAAAATAAAGTGGTGATCCTAACTGACCTAAGACAGGGAATTTTTTACGAGGATTACATTTCAGGAATTGTGAGAAACAGAGTTTAAATGTATTTTGCTAAGGTGTATGTAAACCTCCGACTTCAACTGTATGTGTGTTCTGTATTTCATATCTGTCCAATTCCTATTAGATTATAACTTGATTTGTTTTCCCTCCCTCAGGGTGTGATCGGTGTGCAGCTGGTGGTTACTATGGTAATGGCCAGTGTAATTCAGAAGATCATACCTCATTATTCCTTTGCAAGATGGCTACTCTGCAGTGGCAGGTAATGTAGAACTCTGTACCTGACAATGTTTCTGATGGTGTCTTTAAGAGCCATGATTTAATCTCCTCAGTGGGTTTCCCATCCGAACAATTCATTTCAAGTCTTAACAATGCGGAAAATAGTATTTGCTCAATTTGTAAACAGTCTCTTTTTTCATTGTCTGCTGAAAGGGAATAAAAAAATATATAATTTAAGTCGCATTGCATAGACCAAAGGGCATCATCAAATATTGGGACAACCCGAGAGGACGGGCAATAAAAATAAAGCACCCGTCTCGTTTCCTTTAATTAGTGTGATATGTGTTTTTGAGTAAACAGCTCCCCAGAAAACACTTAATAATTCATCAGTGCTTGTTTTTTTCTAGGGGGCTGTTGATGCATTTTTCAAAAAACTTTAGCCCAAACAGGAGGCTCAGTGTTGCTTCAGAGAGATCCGCAATTAAGTTTCCCCTAATAAATAAATAAAGATGAATGAATGAAAACAAGCCCTCTACCCCTCCCTCACGCTTATGCCTCTCAGGGCTTGTGACAAAGTTAGAGCTTGCGTGAAATGTTAGTCTTCAAAAGGCTGCTCTTAAATTAGCTCTTGTTTTAAGTACAGTCCTCAAAGGACACAATAACTACCCTCTTTGTAAACTTATGGCAAGTATTTGTCATAGGTGTATTAGTTGTCTTGAATACATTGAATATGCTTTGAGGGATGTCTTGTGTGTATTTTCTAAGGTAAATGGTCGCAAAACCCAGATTGTTTGCTAATTGATGGTCCTTATCATTTTCAATCATGAAGGCCTGGAACCGCAAACAATAGAAGGGCTCACTTTTTGGAGTATGTGAGGTATTACATCACCAATACTGGTCCTAGTGGGCCATAGCCTGTGTAAATATATTGTTCTTGCACAACACAAAAAAACAACAATCCAAATGATGTATTGGTTAGTTAATTGATTGATGTGTAAAAGCCTGTCCACCCTTCCACCCTTCATCCCTCCAGGACATGGGACCACTGGTGTAGTTCTAAAGCTACCTAGATTACTCACTTGTCTCCTCCTTTCCCAGTCTGCGGTGGTACCAGCACCCTACGGAAGATGAGTTGAGGAGCCTTGCCGGAAAGCAACAAAAAACTAAGAGCAAGAAAGACCGGTAAGGAGGGGGCTGAGGAGGGTGGAGCAGAGGGGAGCGAGTGGCACCTCTCATCAGGCAGGAAGGAAAGGCAGACGTGTGAGATGGATGGGGAACACGGGTGCGGCAGTTGAGAGATTAAGCTGATGTGTTTAGGAGGCTTGTTTAAGGCCTGTTTGAAGTGAGAGGACTGACTTATTTTTGTTTGTTTGCTTCTGCCTATGAGTGAAGCTAGCCTTGCCTTAAAATGCTCTCTGGCTGTCTATGGTAGTGAGTTAAGGTGGTAGAGCCTTGAATGGTTGGTCAGGCCATGCAGGTGACATCTTTCAGTAGTGTATGAACAGCAGTTTAAGACTCCCAACAAAACAAGCTTTACGGCTAAATCCATGTAATGGTTTCGGGTAGAAGTCATGACGATACTATGGCGAGTTCTGAAATAAGACCTATGTTATGTAGATATTTATTCCTCATCTCCATTTTGTGTTCATGCCTTTAGACTAATAGAAAGCAAGGTTTGGCAATGTGAAATGTTCTCAAACATTTGAAAATTAAGTATGAAGTTTATCTTCTAGATTCTTGCTTGGAGCAATTATGTAGTTCTAGTCCAATGCCTAGGCCTCCATGAGGCAGGTTGTAGCTCAACGCCACGTTTACTAACACGGAACCCAAACCGGCTGCGCACGTGCGCTATCGTGCATACATTTATTTTGTCCCCCTACACCAAACGCGATCACGACACACAGGTTAAAATATCAAAACAAACTGAACCAATGACGTTAATTTGGGGACAGGTCGAAAAGCATTAAACATGTATGGCAATTTGCACTTGCTAGCTAATTTGTCCTATTTAGCTAGCTTGCTGTTGCTAGCTAATTTGTCCTGAGATATAAACATTGAATTTAGAAATCCATGTTATTCAATTATTGCACCCACACTGCTCGTGCGCGCCAACAAGCATCTAAAATAGGGCTAAAATAGAAGTCATTCCTATTTCTGACGCAGATCGCGCTGCAAGTCCTGCCTCTCCCATCTCCTCATTGGTTTATAGAACCAGGTACCCATTACTCATTGGTTATACCCACGTGGGTGATTGAAAGACAAAATGTTTTGCCGGTTGTTGTGGTAATACTATGAAAGTGTAGATGCCAAAGTTCAAAGATGGAAAAAGCCTGGAAGGAGGAGAGATGACTAGAAACAATTCGGTTGGCTGTTTTATATGTGGATTAATTGTCGGAGTAGAGGACCTTGTGCATTTCAGGTAAAATAACTCAATGTTTATATCCCAGGACAAATTAGCTAGCAAGTGCAAGCTAACTAGCTAAATTGCCATACATGTTTAATGCTTTTCGACCTGTCCTCAAATTAATGTCATTGGTTCAGAGTTTGTTTTGATATTTTAACCTGCGTGTTGTGATCGCGTTTGGTGTAGGGAGACAAAATACATTTATGCACGATGGCGCACCACGCAGCCGGTTTGGGCTACGTGTTACACTTCAAAAACGGACCACTGTCCTTTTGCCTGCTTGTGCCACACATCTCCATTCCTTTTGTTGTGAAGCCAAGAGCACTTTTTCCTGTCAGGTCCCCCAAAGATGCCTTGGACACATTTAAAGTTTGGTCCCAGTGTCTTGCCATAGTATTGTCCTCTGAATCCAGCACACACACATGGCTGAACAAACACTACCCTGTGTCCCGGAGGCCCTCTAGAAAGGTTGGCTTGTCCAAGGAACAGCTGGCCCAGCCCCTGCCGTGTGCTGCTCCTGCAGTCTGCACTGCATGTTGCCCCCTGTAGCCCTATGACAAAATATTGGACTTATGAATTACATGGGCCCTACTCCGCACTACAAAAGAGCTAGCGTCAGTGCTCAGTATGCCTTGGTTGGGTTGACAATAGACTGGTTGGTTGTTTAGCAACAAAACCGACACGTGTGCAACTATGGGCCAAAACATACTGGGTTGGCTTAGATTGTTGACAACATGTAAACTATATTCAGTCTCCAAATGTTTATTAAAAACATACATTTGCACAATGAGCACTTGGTGTCTCTCAAATACGTGGTTACAGTTGTTTGTTAGCTAGCAAAGTTTAGCCATATTAGGTTTAGAGGTCGACCGATTATGACTTTTCAACGCCGATACTGATTATTACCAAAAAAAGCCGATACCCATTTTTTTATTTTTTGTTGTTGTAATAATGACAATTACAACAATACTGAATGAACACTTATTTTAACTTAATATAATACATCAATAAATCAATTTAGCCTCAAATAAATAATGAAGCTTGTTCAATTTGGTTTAAATAATGCAAAAACAAAGTGTTGGAGAAGAAGGTAAAAGTGCAATATGTGCCGTGTAAAAAAGCTAACGTTTAAGTTCCTTGCTCAGAACATAAGAACATATGAAAGCTGGTGGTTCCTTTTAATATGAGTCTTCAATATTCCCAAGTAAGAAGTTTTAGGTTGTAGGAATTATAGGACTATTTCTCTCTATACCATTTGTATTTCATATACCTTTGACTATTGGATGTTCTTATAGGCACTTTAGTATTGCCAGTGTAACAGTATAGCTTCCGTCCCTCTCCTCGCCCCTACCTGGGCTCGAACCAGGAACACATCGACAACAGCCACCCTCGAAGCATCGTTACCCATGTAGAGCAAGGGAAACAACTACTCCAAGTCTCAGAGCGAGTGATGTCACCGATTGAAACGCTATTAGCGCGCACCCCGCTAACTATCTAGCCATTTCACATCGGTTACACCAGCCTAATCTCGGGAGTTGATAGGCTTGAAGTCATAAACAGCTCAATGCTTGAAGAATTGCGAAGAGCTGCTGTCAAACGCCCGAAAGTGCTGTTTGAATGAATGCTTACGAGCCTGCTGCTGCCTACCATCGCTCAGTCAGACTGCTATATCAAATCATTGACTTAATTATAACATAATAACACACAGAAATACGAGCCTTTGGTCATTAATATGGTCGAATCCGGAAACTATCATTTCAAAAACAAAATGTTTATTCTTTCAGTGAAATACGGAACCATTCCGTATTTTATCTAATGGGTGGCATCCCTAAGCCTAAATATTGCTGTTACATTGAAGGTTGTACAATGTTATGTCATAATTATGTACAATTCTGGCAAATTAATTACTGTCTTTGTTAGGAATAAATGGACTTCACACAGTTCGCAACGAGCCATGCGGCCCAAACTGCTGCATATACCCTGACTGCTTGCACGGAACGCAAGAGAAGTGACACAATTTCCCTAATTATAAGAATTTCATGTTAGCAGGCAATATTAACTAAATATGCAGGTTTAAAAATATATACTTGTGTATTGATTTTAAAGAAAGGCATTGATGTTTATGGTTAGGTGCAACCACAGTGCTAAATCATCACCTGTTTGGCGAAGTAGGCTGTGATTCGATGAGAAATGAACAGGCACCTCATCGATTATATGCAACGCAGGACACGCTAGATAAACTAGTAATATCATCAACCATGTGTAGTTAACTAGTGATTATGTGAAGATTGATTGTTTTTCATAATGCTAGCTAGCAACTTACCTTGGCTTCTTGCTGCCCTCGCGTAACAGGTAGTCAGCCTGCCATGCAGGCTCCTCGTGGAGTGCAATGTAAGGCAGGTGGTTAGAGCGTTGGACTAGTTACCGGAAGGTTGCAAAAACGAATCCCCGAATCCCCCCTGAACAAGGCAGTTAACCCCCGTTCCTAGGCCGTCATTGAAAATAAGAATGTGTTCTTAACTGACTTGCCTAGTTAAATAAAGGTGTAAAAAAAAAAAAACGATTTCCGATTGTTATGAAAACTTGAAATCGGCCCGAATTAATCGGCCATTCCGATTACTCGGGCGACCTCTAATTAGGGTAGACCTGACATGAGGCAACTAGACATTGTATCAATAAAAAAGATACAAGCTGAAATGAGCCACCTACGATTCCTCTCGTGGCAGCTTCTTGTCATTGTTGCCAACTATCTGACTGCTCAGAAACACAACACGGCCTTCTGCCTCATCAATGTGCGCGCACAATATTTTGTCACGTTTTTTGTGACCTCCATGACGCTAGCCATCTCGCAGATGCCCAAATGACCTTGTACACAGATTAAGTTTGATATAGTCCAGGATATGATGTGTTTTTCTTTAGGACAGCCAGTAAATTGACACGATAGCAGTAGATTTTCATTTAGCACTCTCTGCTGTGGTCATGTTTTTAGAGGTGGACTAATGACCAGAAAAATGACATGGAGTACACCTGCCTGCAACATAGGACATGTCTGTATGTCTGTCTCTCTATCCCCCATGTCTGTCTGGTATTGATTTGGCGCTCTGTCTTTTGTCCCAGGAGGAACAATGGCCACATAGAGAACAAGCCTCTGACCATTCCCAAGGACATAGACCTGCAGCTGGAGACCAAGTGCATCACAGAAGTGGACACGTTAGGTATGAGGCCATATCTACTGACACCATTCAGTTATCCTCTTATCTTTATAACCAGTTTTGTTTTCTCTTAAACCTCAACAAATCTTCATCATTCAGTATTTGAGCACATCATCACAGTCCAGAATTACTGTCATAAATCAACCAAGTAACAGAATAGTAAATAAACAGTCATCCTCCTCTTCATCCTCCTGCTCGTTTCCTGCAGCGTTGCACTACTTCCCAGAGTTCCAGTGGCTGGTGGACTTCACGGTGGCAGCCACAGTGGTGTATCTGATCACAGAGCTGTACTACACAGTGGCCCAGCCCTCTGGGGAGATGAACATCAGCGTGGTGTGGTGCCTGCTCGTCCTCGCCTTCGTCATGTATCCTTCAGTCAGTACATCGTCCAATCCATTTTTCTCTCTTTCGATCATCCCTTCTATATGAAATCCATTTGTCACAATGTCCTGCTGAACAGCAATCCAGGTCTAGAGGATGTCGGGGTTTCAGTTGAACCCAATCTCACCTAATAGCAATGTTTGACAAGCCAAGTCATTAATGGTGAAACGTCTATTACATGTTACTAAAAACAGTGAACACTGTTTTTTTTTTCCCCTTCTGACAACATTACATGCGCGATAGTACATATTCTGCTGTTCTATTTATTTATTTATACACTGCTCAATGTACCTCGCCCCTATTTTGTCCACAAAACAAAATCGATAACAAAGGTGCTGTGAAAGGCCTAGTAAAAGAGTTTGATTTCATTAGAGTTCTTGCATTTAATCACTCCGTGCACATACTGAGAATCCTACCTTTTGTTCCCTACCTGTTGCCGGTTAACATCTTTGTCTACGAGAGTGTAAAAAAACATGTGAGAGAGAGCCTTGATTGTTCCCAGGTTCCATTTCAGCAGGCAGACGGCAGTAAGTAGCCATAAACTGACAGACACAGCTCCAGCCACTGCCTGCCACCACATGCCTCCCTGCTACTCTCTTCTGCCGACGCGTCACCAAATCATACGCATTATCCTCCGCCACAGTCCGTGGGGATCAATCTTTCCCACGCTCCCTGGCTGAGTGCGGTCAGAAGGCATGCCATTTCCTGCATGCCTGCTGAGGAAGATTGGAGGCCCAATTTTCACAGCCTACCAGACTGATTTGCTTGGGAAAAGAGGCGACTGGGAGGGGGTGGTACGTGGAGGAGGGGGTGCACGGCTAGGTGGATGATGATGAAGATGATGATGGTGTGTGTGTGTGTTAATGGCACACTTGATTTCATATTCCCGTCTCGGGCGACCCTCTCGGAGAAGTAAAGAGCCAGAGGCTGCAGCCGGGCACCTGTTGTGTTAACCTCGACTTAACACACCTCAGCCATGGAATGGAATCTTAAAACTGCCAAATTAGAATGGATTTAGCAGATTACATTTTTTGTGAAGTTACAGTATGATGTATTGGAACATCTGATTATTCCCAAGCTCTGTGATTTCCACCTAACAGAAAGGGATTTCAATAAGCGTTGATGAAGTTGAATGCACAACAGGTAGACATCCCATCGAGTGGTCTGTTGGTAAGCATAGGTTTATCCTGACAATCAGTGATGGTATAACGAAGTGGGCTAGAGCTACTCTCGCTGAAATGCTGCATCGAAATTTGCCACTTGCGTTCTGTGGCTGCTTCACAAGGAGTATTTAGGGCTACATTAGCAGCTGCCTCACTGAGCTCTGATAATGGGGCTTCATTGCTCCTTTGAGAGAAACTAGCTCTTAAGTTTAAAAAAAAAAAATGCAGCCTTTCGTATCCTGGTTGTGACCCCCAGGAAAAGGCAAATCCGTTGGCTTGCCTACATTACCATGATTCCCCATTCAGAATGGCCTGAGAGATTGCTATGTGGAATAAAGGCTGAACACCATCACCTTGGAGATGCAAGGCAGCTCTACAAGCACGCTATGTCCTTACTTAGCCTGCTAGAAACACTGCAGCCAGGCACCGCAGAAAACACCATTCTAGTTCTGCGGAATCCCGGCCCATTGAGCCCCATGGTAATGTGTGACCGCTGCTTAAGAGAGTGAGAGAAGCTAAACTGTGTGTGCGCATGCTTGTTGCAGGGTCACTGTTCAGTACTGTTGCATGCTTCTGATCCTTCGAGTCCATTATGTTAATGAGCCACCACCATTACTCCAGAAACGTCTCTACACGGCCATGGCTCACAGCAATATGAATAGTAGGCTATATTTCATGAGTTGTGTGTTTCTGCTGGCGTTTTCCTTAACTCCCCTGCTCCACAGTAAGACCCTGTTCTCCCTGACGGCCTTCTACTTCAAGCTGGAGGAAGGTGGCGAGCGCTCGCTCTGCATCACCTTCGCTTTCTTCTTTTTTGTCAAAGCCATGGCCATCCTCATCGTCACTGAGAACTACCTGGAGTTTGGCCTGGAGACAGGTGAGTGGGCGATGAGCCATCTGTCAGTGTGGCTAGCCCACAGTGCTCTTCCATCCTGCACCTGGGTCCTATTCATTAGTACAAAACGTAGCAAAACATTTTGTAATGGAAAACGTCCCATTTGCTTCCTAGTGAATACAACCCTTGGGACCCACAGGCTAGTGTTCCAGATCAGTACTAACACATCAAATTCTATCTAACTAGCTGTGTTAGTGATGGGATAGAACAAAAGCCTGCAAACCCTGTGCTTCCCTAGGACCAGGGTGGAAGAACTCTACATTAGAGGAATAGATTAAATCCATTGTTAGAGGAATAGATTCCATTTGTTTTGTCTAATGTACTGTAATTGTTATTTTTCTGGACTTCGTAGGACCAATTTTAAAATCGAATCGTGTTTTCATTTCAATCTAGGTTTCGCGAATTTCTCTGAAAGTGCCACACAGTTTTTGGAAAACCAGGGGTTAGAGTCCCAGTAAGTATGAGCTTTTGTTTTTATCAGTATGCATGGGTCATGAATCTAATTGACTCATGGACTGTGTGTGTGTGCATATTCACATGTTGTATGACTGTGAGGTACGCTTTAGCCCAGTATAACTGTGTCTCTGTTCTTTTCTCCAGGGGTCCCATATCTAAACTCACCTTTAAGCTGATCCTGGCCTTGCTCTGCTCTCTGATTGGTGCATTCCTCACCTTCCCTGGTCTACGATTGGCTCAAATGCACCTGGACGCCCTCAACCTGACCACAGCCAAAGTCACACAGTGAGTCCCTCTCTTCTCTCCTGTCTTTCTCCCCCTCACCGCAGTTACACTGTTGTCCCATTCATATATGGGCTGGTTGAAGTAGGTGTGAGTTTAAATTATTGTTTTTTGTGGACCCCAGGAAGAATAGCTGCTGCTTCGGCAAAAGCTAATGGGGATCTGAATAAACCAATAAGTAATGTGGTCTACTAGCCGGTCCTCAATGAGTGTGGATGATAGTATGCCATAAACATATAGTGCTCATACAGTATTTACATTGTACTCCTGGATAAGCAAAGCATTTTACTGACAAGAATGTGTGACCATTTATTTTGTTCTTCTCTTCCAGGACCTTGCTTCATATCAACTTCCTTTCCCCTCTTATTATGGTACTGCTGTGGGTGAAGCCTATAACCAAGGACTACCTCCTGAATCCTGCCCTGGGGAAGGAGAGTATGCCTTTGTAAGTTCACCTTGTTTTGTTTGTCAGTACATTTTTCAACCACATGCATGGTCAAAGGATTAAGCCTTCCCAAAATGTCACATCTCTAACATCTCTTTCCACCTCTCCCTGTCACTCCTGGCTTTCATACCCTCACATTCTCTCACACACTATCTCATCTTCTCACATTATCGACGTGGTTTGGCTTATTTTTCCTTCACCCATCTCTCTCTCTCTCTCTCTCACTCACTCTCTCACTCACTCACTCACTCACTCACTCACTCACTCACTCACTCACTCACTCACTCACTCACTCACTCACTCACTTGCTATGTCTGACTCCTCACCAGGATGACTGAGGAGACCTATGACACATTGCGGTTGTGGGCCATCCTGCTGCTGTGTGTGCTGCGCCTGGCCATGATGAGACACCACCTCCAGGCCTACCTCAACCTGGCACAGAAGGGCGTGGAGCAGATGAAAAAGGAGGCGGGACGCATCAGCACCGTTGACCTGCAGAAGATGGTGAGTGGCGCCTCGAATCGGACAATCATTTGGCCTTGACAGATGGGCAGAGTATGATAAAACAAATGAGGTTTTAAGAGTTCCTCTTGACAGGAAGTTATCTTTTTTTCTTCTGTTTCCAAGGTGGCCCGTGTTTTCTACTACCTATGTGTAATCGCACTGCAGTACGTGGCACCCTTGGTGATGTTGCTGCATACAACCTTGCTGCTAAAAACCTTAGGTGAGTTTGGCACATCATCAGAAATTATTGCTCATATATTAAATTGAACCGTTTAGCAGCAGTCTTTAGTCCACTACACTGCTAATGTAGCACCCTACTCTTTGTGTTATAGGTGGACACTCCTGGGGGGTGTACTCTGTGGAAGACCTCCCCTGCCCAATGGAGATGAACTCTGACCCTGCTGTGGTTGCAGCAGCAACTGCAGCTCCAGGGCTGGCTGTGGAGGCCCAGGCATCAGTGGTCCAGCTGTCGGTGGCCCTCGGGGGCCTGCGAACAGTGTTCACCCCCCTGCTTTTCCGTGGCCTCCTCTCCTTCCTCACCTGGTGGATCGCTGCCTGCCTCTTTTCCACCTCCATCTTCGGCCTCTTCTACCACCAGTATCTCATGGCGGCATAGCAGCATTACCCCAGGGTCAGGGTGGTGTCCCACTGGGCTCTGTTCCAGCCCCGTTCAGAAACGACTGTGTGGGGCAGGGCTCTAAAGGACAACCCTTCTCCCCTCCCACAGCCACGTCACTCATGACCATATCTACAGAGAACCCCTGGTTCACCCCCAGTGCTTCCTTCATGGATGACTCTTAACTTGACTTTTACTACCTTTTTATTTTGACAGCAGGATTCACAAATCCTTAACAAAAGACACTAATATAAATGAGAGTAATGGTAATATGTGTGTGCGTACAGTCTTAAACAGAGCAGCAGAGAACCTTGTCTCTGCAGACTGTGGGGGCCGGGGGAGGGGGGCCTGTGGATGTTGTAAAGGGATGTGTGAACTAAAGCAGCCAATAAGAGGTCACGATGCTTGTCCTACTGGAGAAGGAGGAGGGGACACCTCACTGGGAGAGTCCCTGCTGAGATCCCATCACTTGAAACTGTTAAATTGACATATGTCTAACTGGCTACCAAGGACGAACATGGGGTTTTTAAATGTGCGTTCCTTATGATTTGTGAAATATTTTATCCCCCCTTTACTGTCCCTGGTACAAACTGAGCCATACTGGAAGAGCTGAGAGAAACTTCTGCCCCTTCTGACCAGTTGTGACGACAGTCAGGGAGGGCAGCAACACACAGGCCTTGGTCAAGGGAATGGTACCTGTGAATGTGAGTAAGATCCCTGCTGTTAGGTTGGTGTACAACTAAAAGGGCATTTTGATCAATAGAAGTGTCAAGTCAAATGCCAATTGTAAGCTACAGCCTCTTTCCTCCACCCTCCCCTGTCCCCGTCCACCCCTTGTAGAGCCAGTAGGGAAACTACAATTTTATGTCTTCTGTTTTTGTTTCATGGATCAAATTGTGAATTTAGAAATGTGTTTTTATTTGAAAGAGCTGCCAAGTAAGTGGCCTGTAGATTTGATGACTGATAGTTTTACAGCAACCCTGCGGCCTTCTGCCTTAAGAGTCTTCAGAGCCCCCAAAAGGAATCAATAGAGCACAAGTGTGTACTCATACACTTGTGCATATCTTGTTCTATGTACAGACTTTCATAGGCTTACTGACACACTCTCTCTCTCACTCTCACTCTCTCACACACACACACACACACACACACACACACACACACACATATATATATATATATATATATATATATATATATATATATATATATATTAGTCACAAGCTCAAACACAGGGATGATTGTCCAGCCTGTTCAGGAGTAAAAAACAGTTGTGTCTGGACAGAGGGGTATACTACAAAGCATGGTCAATGAGTTAGCCAGACAACTTTGACAAATTGTTTATTTTCTGGTTTGTTAAGAAAGCTAAACATGGATACAGTACCAGTCAAAACTTGGACACCCCTACTCATTCAAGGGTTTTTCTTTATTCTTACAATTTTCTACATTGTAGAATAATAGTGAAGACATCAAAACTATGAAATAACACACATGGAATCATGTAGTAACCCAAAAAGTGTTAAATAAATCAAAATTTATTTCAGATGTTGCTTTGATGACAGCTTTGCACACTCTTGGCATTCTCTCAACCAGCTTCACCTGGAATGCTTTTCCAACCGTCTAGAAGGAGTTCCCACATATGCTGAGCACTTGTTGGCTGCTTTTCCTTCACTCTGTGGTCCAACTCATCCCAAACCATCTCAATTGGGTTGAGGTTGGGTGATTGTGGAGGCCAGGTCATCTGATGCAGCACTCCATCACTCTCCTTCTTGGTCAAATGGCCCTTACACAGCCTGGAGGTGTGTTGGGTCATTGTCCTGTCAAAAAACAAATGATAGTCCCACCATGCTTCACGGTGGGAACCACACGAGGTCCCGTGTGGCTCAGTTGGTAGAGCATGGTGTTTGCAACGCCAGGGTTGTGGGTTCAATTCTCACGGGACCAGTACGGGGGAAAAAAATATATATATGAAATGTCGCTCTGGATAAGAGCGTCTGCTAAATGACTAAAATGTAAATGAGATCATCCGTTCAGCTACTCTGCGTCTCACAAAGACACGGCGGTAGGAACCAAAAATCGCAAATTTGGACTCATTAGACCAAAGGACAGATTTCCACCGGTCTAATTTCCATTGCTCATGTTTCTTGGACCAAGCAAGTCTTTTCTTCTTATTGGTGTCCTTTTAGTAGTAGTAATTTTTTTTATATATTTAAAAAAAAACTTTTATCCCTTTTTCTCCCCAATTTCAAGGTATTGAATTGGTAGTTAGTCTTGTCTCGGGAGAGGCTTATGTCGCGAGTCATGCGTCCTCCTTAACACGACCCAACCAAGCCGCACTGCTTCTTGACACAATGCCCTCTTAACCCGGAAGCCAGCCACACCAATGTGTCGGAGGAAACACCGTACACCTGGCAACCGTGTCAGCCTGCATGTGCCCGGCCCGCCACAGGAGTCGCTAGAGCACGATGGGACAAGGTCATCCCTGCAGGCCAAACCCTCCCTTAACCCGGACAACGCTGGGCCAATTGTGTGCCGCCCCATGGGTCTCACGGTCGTGGCCGGCTGACTCAAACCAGTATCTCTAGTGGCACAGCTAGCAACTGCGATGCAGTACCTTAGGCCACTGTGTCACTCGGGAGGCCACGACTGAACTTGAAGAAATGTTCTTGAAACGTTCCGGATTGACTGACCATTGATTGACCTTTATGTCTTAAAGTAATGATGGATTGTCGTTTGCTTATTGCCACACCTACTTTGTCACAATTGTCTCAAACACATTTAAGAAGGAAATAAATTTCACAAATTAACTTTTAACGGGGCATGCAATACCTCTTCATTAAAATGCATTCCAGGTGACTACCTCATGAAGCTGGTTGAGAGAATGCCAAGAGTGTGCAAAGCTGTTATCAAGGCAAAGGGTGTCTACTTTGAAAAATCTCAAATATATTTTGAGTTGTTTCTCACTTTTTTTGGTTACTACATGATTCCATGTGTTGTTTTGATGTCTTCACCATTCTACAATGTAGAAAATAGCAAAACTTCAGAAAAACCCTTGAATGAGTAGGTGTCCAAACTTTTGACTCGTACTGTATGTGTTTTTGGATGTCGAGTACGTTAGACCATGCCCATTTCAAGCTTTTAAAGAGCTGTCAAAAGTCTTCACATGTTCTTATTTATTTGAAAGGTGGAGAGTATGCACACTATGAATGTATCAATCCTGCCTAATTTCAGATGTTTCTTTGTGATAAATTATTGGTATGTGATTTTAATTTGTACCCTCAACGGTTAATGACTGCACTTGGCTCCTATTCCTAGCCCTATGCCTCGTGATTAGGTCAACAGAATATTATTTTTACCTCTATGAACACCATGCTTTCTTTTCTGACCAATTTTTTTATTTCGTTTTTTTCTTTTTCAGAGGCGGGTTACAAGCACAAAAACAATCAAATAAAATAATACAAAGCTAACCCTGACCCATCCTGCCCACATCCTCCCTACCCACTCGGAAACTGGGTTTTAAGTTTAATATATTTTGGGGCCTGTAAAAAATGTATAATCTTAACACCAAACAATGTATTATTGGACTATGATGTTTTCAATCAGTTCAGAAACGTGTACAAGACAAATCGCAAATTGTGTTTTTAGATTTTTTTTTCCCCCCCTGATATGTCAATTGAAAAGTAGCTGGGATACTTTTACAATCCATTGGCCAAAAAGGTGTTGTTTGCCTTGTCTGTCACCACTTTAGTGTTTTTTTTCTTTTTTTGGGGGGGGGGGAGTTCAAAAGTATTACTATTCCTCCATGTATTTATTATTTCTGGTTTAGTTTGTCTTTAATAAATTCGAATCATTACCATGTGTTTTGGAATTTGGTTTTGATCTCAATACTTTTCATTTACTGACTTACTGGTTAATAATTGTCCGTGATTAAATACTGCACAAGGAAAAGCTATTTTATTGGCCCAGAGGCTTACTGTCCCAGAGGCCCCACAGGTTGCGTGACTGTTACAAATAGTTACTCAGCATGAGGGTTACATTCAAGTCTTTTAAAGTTTTTTACATTTTGAACAGGTTTGTTCTGAAATATTAGTGAGGACCTTTTTAGACTGCTGTTCACTTGAGCTTTTTGCATCCGTGTGGACATTGCAGGAAGGACCCACTTTACCCACCAGAGGCATGGCATACGTGTACCTCTTCTCGACAGCTAATGCAGAAATTTGTCAATAGACAAGTGTTAAAATGAGGCGATGTGAGAATAGTGTCCAGACTCCTAGTAATCCATATGTTACCAGTGCAAAACATTAGCTACAGTTTTAATTTTCTCCTAGTCCTTCAACATTGTTAGGTAGTGTTCAGTACAACACAAATGGTGGATAACTTCAGAAATGGTACCTTACAAAAGACTGTAAATGTGT
Source organism: Salmo trutta (assembly GCF_901001165.1). NCBI lineage: Eukaryota > Metazoa > Chordata > Actinopteri > Salmoniformes > Salmonidae > Salmo > Salmo trutta. The sequence goes on along the minus strand of NC_042965.1, from coordinate 6,332,811 downwards.
CCTTGTATTGTCCCTCCCTCTGGGTCAACCCAACCTATAACCTATAACGTATGATGTAGTTAGCTGATACTTAAAATGCGTATCTAGGTGTTGTAAGATCTGGCATTCATTAACAATGCCTGGGCAGTGGAACGCACCCAATGTGTTAAGGCTCACCCTGTTATTGTCAATCCAAAAAGGCTGCCGTGCATCACCCAGGTAGACCTAAACATTGGCCACGGATGGGATGAGTTACATCCATACAATTTTGAGTGTTTTGAAACCATAATGAAAAGTGCCAGATTAATATATTCTGAACAAAAATATAAACACATGTAACAATTTCAAAGATTTTACTGAGTTACAGTTCGTATAAGGAATTTAGTCAATTGAAATAAATTCATTAGGTCCTAATCTATGGATTTCACATGACTGGGAATACTGATATGCATCTGTTGGTCACAGATACCTTTAAAAAAGGTAAGGGAGTGGATCAGAAAACCAGTCAGTATCTGGTGTGACCACCTTTTGCCTCATGCAGCACGACACATCTCTTTCGCATAGAGTTGATCAGGCAGTTGGTTGTGGCCTGTGGAATGTTGTCCCACTACTCAGGCTGTGTGAAGTTGCTGGATATTGGCGGGAACTGGAAAACCCTGTCGATCCATGGCATCCCATATATGCTAAAAGTGTGACATTTCTGCTGAGTATGCAGGCCATGGAAGAACTGGGACATTTTCAGCTTCAAGGAATTGTGTACAGATCCTTGTGACATGGGGCTGTGCATTATCATGCCGAAACATGAGGTGATGGCGGCGGATGAATGACGCGACAATGGGCCTCAGGATTTTGTCACAGTACCTCTGCGCATTCAAATTGCCATCGATAAAATGCAATTGTGTTCGTTGTCCGTAGCTTATGCATGCCCATACCATATTCCCACCGCCACCATGGGGCACTTTCTTGCAGTCAGCATGCCAATTGCATGCTCCCTCAAAACTTGAGACATCTGTGGTATTGTGTTGTGTTACAAAACTGCACATTTTAGTGGCCTTTTATTGTCCCCAGCACAAGGTGCACCTGTGTAATGATCATGCTGTTTAATCAGCTTCTAGATATGCCACACCTGTCAGGTGGATGGATTATCTTGACAAATGAGAAATACTAACAGGGATGTAAACAAAAGTGAGCTCAAAATTTGAGAGAAATAAGCTTTTTTTGTGTGTATGGAAAATCACTGGGATCTTTTATTTCAGCTCAAGAAACATGGGACCAACACACTATTATATTTTTGTTCTGTGTCATACATACAGTATAATTACTGTTAGTTTGCATTATAACACTACACCCCTGCTTTTATTTAGCTCAGGGGTTGTCAAGATGGCGGGGCAGACTTTAACAAACTGTGAGACAACTCTGCAACTGTTACTGGAGATGTTGTGTTACAGTAGCATGTGTAACCTGGCCACAGTTAATAGCAACAACATTCTACTGTTTCATAGTTAAACAGAAGCAAATAAAGAAATGTATTTTGGAAGTGGCCTTGTTATTCAAGATGTTTTGGTCCCTTCTGGCTCAGTCCAGGTTTGGTCCTCACAAGGTTAGCATCAGCATGTCAAGTACATCGATAAATGAATTGGTCTGATAAGCCTCTCACTCTAGATTACTTCGCGTTCCAAGGCCTCCAACTAGTCACGTTTGAGAAGCACATGTTCTACTTCATTGTAAACCAGATGCTCAAGATATGGTGTTCAATATAGTTTTGTCATCCTATATTTTGATTTAGCCCAGAATGTCACTTTAGACTAAATCGAAGTCCTTGTATTACCTGAAATTGGCTAAATCAATGTATTCATTTGCTTTGCCTGTCCTCCGTTGTTGGGGTGGGGTGGTGTGTTGTAGGACCGGAGGGTCATTCTCATCCAACTCAAGCGTTATGAGGCATTCATTGGATAGTACAGAGGGGCTATAATAAAGCCTGTGAGTGCCATTGTCCATATTCCATATGAACAGGAGAAACTGGGCCAGTACATTCATTTCAGAGGCAGGATCTCAAAACAAACCTCTGGAGGGGTTCCTTTCTTTCCCTTGAGAGGGGCCTATTCAGACCAGTCTGTTCTCTACAGAGGGCCACAGAGCACCCCTTTGGGGGGTTGGTGTCCCCTTCCAGACCCCCACCACCCCATTCCACAGCAAGAATGACAGAATTTTCTGGAGAGGTGTCCCTTTAATCGCTAGCTCTCTGTCTGAGGGAGAATAGGAATTCCACCATTGTGTTATTGGGATTGTGAGAACTAGTAGCAATAAAGAGGAGCTACTCCATCAATGACCTGACCTTGTGGATTGAATGGCCCAAAAGAGGACATAACATTTCCCTGGAAGCCTCTGATCTGTTTTTATAGAACATTAGCAATTCTACTTCAGATTTGGGACAAGGAAAAACGTGGCCTGCCGAAAGGGCCGTCAATTAAATCAAGGGCAGATCATACACACCATTTTTATAGCTTGAGCCCAGCAACAGCTTTCGTTTTCTCAAACCTGTAGTCTATTTTCAAAATCATCATCATTTGAAGCAGGGTATAGACTGAATTTGTTTGATTTGGTGTACCTTACCTAAGTTATGTACACAAATAAGACCCACATACTCCCTTGTATCACATTTGACTAAATATAGACAAAATATCTTGGCCAGAATATTTGCAATGCTTCAAAAAAGATTCCTAAAACATATTGTGTGACTGAGAGTGAACATCAAAAGGAATACTACAGTCTGTGAACAATCTGTGAATGGTATGGTAATGTCAGTAACACCAGTACCCACAAGCTTCTATACACCAAACATGATCTTAAAGAGGCAGTGCAGTTAAAAACATGATTTTCTAGGTTTTAAAAATCAAATATCCACACTATGAGGTTGAAATAACACTCTGAAATTGTGAAAATTATGATAATGCCCTTTTTGTGTAAGAGCTATTTGAAAAAATGCCTTGAATTTCAGTCTGGTGAGCCCAGATCATGACGTCACAATCTGATCTGATTATTCTGACCAATGACCAGTCATCTTTCATTTGTGTCCTCCGACTTTGAATGGTAAGCAGGGAAAAATACAGTCTAGACCAGGGCTGCCCAACCCTCTTCCTGGAGATCTACTGTCCTGTAGGTTTTCAGTCCAACCCTAATTTAGCAGTTCTGATTCAGCTATTTAAGGTTTTGTTGAGCAGCTAATTAGTAGAATCAGGTGTGTTAAATTAGGGTTGGACTGAAAACCTACAGGATGGTAGAGCTCCAGGAAGAGGGTTGGGCAGCCCTTGTCTAGATGATCCTATCCGCCAATCAGGGCTGTGTATGTAAATATATTTACATTTGAATTGACCCGCCCACACAATCAGACTGAATGTTTCAATGCCAAAAGGAGGCTCAGGGAAATAAATTATTGGTAATATATTTGGAGTTGTTTTCATGAAATAAACAAACAGTGATTTATTAGACATACAAAAATACTGCATGGTGGCTTTAAACAGTGCTCCATAGCAGAGAGGAAGAGGCGAAGAGAGAGGGTTTACTGTCAAAATCTGTCCACAAAAGTAAGACCACGAAGTGAGGAAATTTTGAATGGATGTCATTGAGAAAGTTTTGAATATGGTCAACAACAAAAAATAATTGCTAATTTGCCACAAAGCTTATTTGATCGGATATAAGTTTTGTGAAGGTAAGGTTGTTACGAATGCTCTGATATAAGTGGACGCACATGACATTTCGGCAACTCACAGGCGTATCTGCCCTCTTTGGCTAGAATGGTCCCACCTGAACTCGCCTCCTCCCGCATGCCTTCCATCTTTGAGGACATATACTTCCATTGTTAGAGCGGTCACTTGACTATCTTGTCAATATAACAGAACATCTTTGTCCATAGTAAATGTAGTAGGCAAGTGGGGGAGGGAGGGGGAGGTTGGTCTGCAGAACATGCACACAAAAATGCAATTTAGGACCTGGGGATTTGCTGTGTATGATCTTTCAAAACCTTTTCTTTTTGGATCTTAAAAAGGCCTTTGATACTGTGAATCATGAGGTCCTCCAATCCAAACTATCCTCCCTTAATGTGTCCACTGAAGTCGTTGGTTGGATGTGTTCCTATCTGACAAACAGAAGTCAAAGGGTTCGTTTGGGGGACACTCAGTCAGACTCTCTTTAATGGTCAAGTGCAGTGGTCATTGTTGAGCTGTGTGTGTGTGTGTGTGTGTGTGTGTGTGTGTGTGTGTGTGTGTGTGTGTGTGTGTGTGTGTGTGTGTGTGTGTGTGTGTGTGTGTGTGTGTGTGTGTGTGTGTGTGTGTGTGTGTGTGTGTGTGTGTGTGTGTGTGTGTGTGTGTGCATGGCCGCTACAGGCCCCCCTAACAACAACATCAACAAAATAAAATAAACTCAGTCGGGGTCTCAACTAACTTTTGAGAGTTAAAATAGTAGAATGCAGAATGTGCAATTTTGAAATTTGGTTGCGGAACAGCAGTTTTCTCTTGTTATATCAGTTTGTAGATTGGTCAGTTAGTCTAGCCAGCAATCTAAACTTGTTGTTATCATAGCCGAATACCGACTGAGTGCGCATTGCAGGTGCCCAGGGGCCCTGAACTCCAGGTGGCCCCCATTGATTTTGGTTGGGGGGGCCCTCCAACCAAATCACGCATAGGGCCCCCAAAAGGCTATGGCTGGCCCTGCGTGGGTGTGTGTGTGTGTGTAGGGGGGGGGGGCACGTAACATCAGTGAGAGGACACTGTGTGATCCGTCAGAAACAAGCAAAGATGGGAAAATAAAGATTCCCCCCCCCTTCACGGGCAAAACAAATCTACATCTAGTCATGAATGAATTTTGGGCTGTGCTGGCTCCTCATAGCGATATGAAATGGCTGGCTGCTCTCCTCGTAATCACCAGTGCGCTTACATCAATTCACATTGAGATGAATATTGCTCCTCTGCGGTCTCCATGGTGCATTCTAGCACAGCCTCTAATTAGCAGCTTCCTTTCTGAGCAATGTGTGTGTGTGTGTGTGTGTGTGTGTGTGTGTGTGTGTGTGTGTGTGTGTGTGTGTGTGTGTGTGTGTGTGTGTGTGTGTGTGTGTGTGTGTGTGTGTGTGTGTGTGTGCGTGTGTGTTTGTGTTTGGTTTTACTATCCTTGTGGGGACCAGAAGTCCTCACAAGGAAAATAAAGCAAGGACAATTCGTACAAGCGGGGACATTTTGCCAGTCCCCACAGGAAAAAGTCTAATTTAGGTTTAGGGTTAGAATTAGGGTTAGGGTTAGGAGTTAGGGTTAATTTTACCTTTATTTAACTCAAACAGAGTCACCATTGAGACAAGGGTCTCTTTTGCAGGGAGACCAGCACATGTAATTCACAAGATAAAATCACATCAAAATCAGATATTGTGCAAAAACAAACAATCAATATGTTTAAGTGCCCGAGCAGCACCAGAGCATCCAATTGCAGTGTATTTTGCAGTTGGTTCCAGGAATGAGATGCATTAAAACTAAAAGCGGATTTACCTAGTTTGGTGGAAACCCGAGGAACCTCAAGAGTTAACCAACGCTGTGAGTGGGTTTGGTATCTCATGTTTTTATACTCTAACAACCAAGTTAGGTAAGTACCCCCCCCCCCCCCCTTTTTTTAAGCGATTACGATTTCTCTTCACTGAAACTAAGGGGACAGAACCAGGAAAACACCCCAGACCATTATTTTTCCTCCAACAAACTTTACAGTTGGTACTATGCATTGGGGCAGGTAGCATTCTCCTGGCTTCCGCCAAACCCAGATTCGTCTGTCGGACTGCCAGATGGTGAAGCATAATTCATCACTCCATAGAATGTGTTTCCACTGCTCTAGAGTCCAATGGCGGCAAGCTTTACACCACTTCAGCCGATGCTTGGCATTGCGCATGGTGATCTTAGGCTTGAGTGTGGCTGCTCGGCCATGGAAACCCACTTCATGAACCTTCCAACAAACAGTTTTTGTGCTGACGTTGCTTCCAGTGGCAGTTTGGAACTCGGTAGTGAGTGTTGCAACCGAGTCTGTTAGTGCATCATTCTCTACAATCTGTTCTGAGGTGACTACAGGACTCCCTCTAGTGGGATGAGATGACTTTTCAGAGATTATCCTTTCAAACAGGTGGCCAGCTAAAGCGAAATGGTTATTAAAAGCATCACAAATATAAATGTTTTCTAGTATGTGACCAGAGGCTGTCAAAACTGCTGGGGCAATGAAGGGGTGGAGTTTTGTTTCAAATATCCCTTTCCAGAAATTGGCATTTCAAGAAATATGTTGATTTTAACCAGGGATAGACATCTATTTCTCAAATGTCTGAAGGACGGCCAATCAGATGTAGAATCAGTCAGTCTTAGCCCAAGCTATACTGAACAAAATATAAACGCAACACGCAAAGTGTTGGTCCCAAGTTTCATGAGCTGAAATAAAAGTGTTCAACTGGCATGCTGACAGCAGGAATGTCCACCAGAGCTGTTGACACGATACCATCCCCCATTTCTATCCCCCATGGACTTGAAATCCCCTGCAAATTAAAAAACAACCCTGTTTAGCTTTCGCGCTATGGTAAGGCTAGGCAGCTGGCTTCTATTTGGGGTGATGATCTGTGAGGTGACTGTAAACGACTTGTCAAGTCATGTGCTCCGGTTTTTGTATACACTGTAACAAGTACATTGAAGATTATTAATATGCTGAAAAGTGGCCAAATTAAGTTAATATTTTTGGGGCAATGGGCGCAGCCATCTTTGACTCTGACTATTTGGATTTTAGTGAATGGCATTCTGGAATTATTCGCTTGTCAAACATAAACAACCGTGCCTGTCATCATAAAGAATTTAGCTGCTATTAGCTTAGCTGAAACACATCTCTTTTCTAAACAATATAAATGTCTCCCTTGTGCTCACCAGAGAAGTGGTACATTGAAAAAACTGTTAGGTCGCTACTGTCATGACTGTCCTGTGAGAATCAGAATGGGTCAGATCAGCTTGGTGGTGGATGACAGTAACCAGGCCTTCTCTCACCCACAGAAGAGGGGAGGAGGGAGCTGCTGTTGGTTTGACAGCTCACACCCTGTCGTAAGTTACAGGAGAAGAGGACTCTCAGTTTTAACCTGATATGGATAGTTGGCAGTATTTTCACGGCCAGATGAAAAAACGTACCCGATTTAAACTGGTTACTACTCTTGCCCAGAAACGAGAATATGATTTGGATAGAAAACACTCAGAAGTTTCTAAAACTGTTTGAATGGTGTCTGTGAGTATAACAGAACTCATATGGCAGGCAAAAACCTGAGAAAAAGTAAACCAGGAAGTGGAGGATCTGAGAATTGTAGTTCTCCTTTCTAAATCAAATCAAATCAAATTTATTTATATAGCCCTTCGTACATCAGCTGAAATCTCAAAGTGCTGTACAGAAACCCAGCCTAAAACCCCAAACAGCAAGCAATGCATGTGAAAGAAGCACGGTGGCTGGGAAAAACTCCCTAGGAAAAACTCCTGAGAAAGGCCAAAAACCTAGGAAGAAACCTAGAGAGGAACCAGGCTATGAGGGGTGGCCAGTCCTCTTCTGGCTGTGCCGGGTGGATATTATAACAGAACATGGTCAAGATGTTAAAATGTTCGTAAATGACCAGCATGGTCAAATAATAATAATCATAGTAATTGTCGAGGGTGCAACAAGCACGTCCGGTGAAACAGGTCAGGGTTCCGTAGCCGCAGGCAGAACAGTTGAAACTGGAGCAGCAGCATGGCCAGGTGAACTGGGGACAGCAAGGAGTCATCATGCCAGGTAGTCCTGAGGCATGGTCCTAGGGCTCAGGTCCTCCGAGAGAAAGAAAGAAAGAGAGAAGAGAGAATTAGAGAGAGCATATTTACATTCACACAGGACACCGGATAAGACAAGAGAATACTCCAGATGTAACAGTCCCTTTCGAAACTACAGTATCTGTGCTGTCTAAGGCTTCCATTGGCTGTCTAAAGCCTTCAGAAAGTGGTTTGAGCTTTCTCCTGTCACTGGGCAGAGTATAGGAGTTCAGTTACTGAGTGGTCTGCTAGGCAACAAAGGGATTGGATATGCGCAGTCCCGCGAGCACGCTGTTTTTTCTTTTTCTCCTTGAATGAATACGCTATTGTCCGGTTGGAATATTATATCAATTTTACGTTAAAAATACCATAAAATTGATTTTATACAGCGTTTCACATGGTTTTATACAGCGTTTCACATGGTTCTAAGTACGGTAATGGAACATTATTTTTGTATACCGAATTGCGCTCGCGGGTTAGCCTTTGGATAGTGACCTGAATGCACGAACAAAATGGAGGTATTTGGACATAACTATGGATTATTTCGAACAAAAACAACATTTCTTGTGGAAGTAGCAGTTCTGGGAGTGCATTCTGACGAAGATCAGCAAAGGTAAGAGCATATTTATAATACTAATTCTGAGTTTATGTTGCCCCGAACTTGGCGGGTGTCTGTATAGCTTTCTGTGATGGCGAGCTATGTACTCAGAATATTGCAAAATGTGCTTTCTCTGTAAAGCTATTTTAAAATCTGACACAGCGGTTGCAGAAAGGAGGTCTGTATCTATAATTCTTAAAAGAATTGTTATGTATTTTGTCAACGTTTATGATGAGTATTTTTGTAAATTCACCGGAAGTTTTTGGTGGGAATACATTTTCTGAACATCACGTGCCAATGTAAAATGCTGTTTTTGGATATAAATATGAATTTGATTGAACAAAACATACATGTATTGTGTAATATAATGTTCTAGGAGTGTCATCTGATGAAGATCATCAAAGGTTAGTGCTTCATTTAGCTGTGTTTTGGGTTTTTGTGACATATATGCTTGCTTGGAAAATGGCTGTGTGGTTATTTTGGTCTATGTACTCTCCTAACATAATCTAATGTTCTGCTTTCGCTGTAAAGCCTTTTTGAAATCGGACAATGTGGTTGGATTAAGGAGAAGTGTATCTTTAAAATGGTGTAAAATAGTCATATGTTTGAGAAATTGAAATTATTGGATTTTTGAGGTTTTGTATTTTGCGCCATGCTGTTCCATTGGATATTGGCTCTGCTAGCGGAACGTCTGTCCTCAACAGGTTTTAACCAAAGGAATGTCTTTGTTATCAGACTGTCTTCCCAACAAAACTCTAACAGTTTCTAAAGCGAATACTGGAACAATATTTCTAACATAAGAACGTGGGGAATGGTCAGAGATGATATATATAAAACTAATGTCATATTGGTTTTTATTTTGTGATGTCATTAAAAAGGTTATAAAGGAAATACTGTAACTTGGAAAGTATATCCGTCAACTGTCAAGTTTCCATCCTTAACGTTGTATATGAAATAAGAAAAATTCTGAACGTATTTTTCTTAAGATATGACTGTGATTTTAGGAGCCATAAGATAATCTATCTCCTTTAACTGTTTTGGGATAGGGGGCAGCATTCGGAATTTTGGATGAAAAGCGTGCCCAAAGTAAACTGCCTGCCACTCAGGCCCAGAAGCTAGGATATGCATATCAGGATATGCATAATCAGTAGATTTGGATAGAAAACACTCTAAAGTTTCCAAAACTGTTAAAATAATGTCTGTGAGTATAACAGAACTGAAATGGCAGGCGAAAACCTGAGGAAAATCCATCCAGAAAGTGCTGTTTTTTGGAAATGGGTGTTTTTCCATTGAAAGACTATCCACCATTTAAAGGGATAGGAACCAGATTCCATTCCCTATGGCTTCCACTAGCTGTGACCAGTCTTTAGGCATTGTTTCAGGCCCTTATTCTGAAAAATTAGAGAGAATGAGCAGTTTCAATGAGAGGCCGGTGGAAATTCCCTAACCTGTTTGGTGCGCAATCCCGAGAGCCCGCCTTTTGTTGTTTATCTTTTATATTGACGACGCTATTGTCCGGTTGAAATATTATCGATTATTTAGGCTAAAAACAATCTGAGGATTGATTATAAACATCGTTTGACATGTTTCTCCGAACTTTACGGATACTATTTGGAATTTTAGTCTGCCTCTTGTGACCGCATTTGAGCCATTGGATTACTGAACAAAACGCGGCAACAAAATTGAGGTTTTTGGATATAAAGAGGGACTTTATCGAACAAAACAAACATTTATTGTGTAACATGGAGTCTTGTGAGTGCAACCATATGAAGATCATCAAAGGTAAGTGATTAATTTTATTGCTATTTCTGACTTTCGTGACTAATCTACTTGGCTGGTAACTGTATGTAATGTATTGTCTGCTGAGCACTGTCCTCAGATAATCGCATGGTTTGCTTTCGCCGTAAAGCCTTTTTGAAATCTGACATGGCGGCTGGATTAACCTCTCTAGGGTAGGTAGCGTCCCACCCGGCCAACATCCGGTGAAATAGCATAGCGCTAAAATTCTAAATACACCATTCGTAATATTAAACATAGTTAGTTGATTCGATAAATAGCAGTCAGCAGATTAATGAAAGTAATGTCACGACACTAACTGTGCATTCAGAAAGTATTCCGACCCCGTGACTTTTTTCACATTTTCTTATGTTTCAGCCTTATTCTAAAATTGATAAAATCCTCATCAATCTACACACAATCCCCCATAATGACAAAGAAAAAACAGGTTTTTAAAAATGTTTGCAAATGTATTAAAAATAAAAAACTGAAATAATACATTTACATAATTATTCAGACCATTTACTCAGTGTTTTGTTGAAGCCCCGTTTGGCAGCGATTACAGCCTTGAGTCGTCTTGGGTATGATGCTACACGCTTGGCACACCTGTACTTGGGCAGTTTCTCCCATTTTTCACTGCAGATCCTCTCAAGCTCTGTCAGGTTGGATGGGGGGTGTTGCTACACAGCTATTTTCAGCTCTCTCCAGAGATGTTCGATCGGGTTCAAGACATTCAGAGGCTTGTCCCTAAGCAACTCCTGCGTTGTCGTGGCTGTGTGCTTAGGGTCGTTGTCCTGTTGGAAGATGAACTTTCACCCCAGTCTGAGGTTCTGAGCACTTTGCTCTGTTCATCTTTTCCTCGATCTTGAAGAGTCTCCCAGTCCCTGCCGCTGAAAAATATCCCTACAGCATGATGCTGCCACCACCATGTTTCACCGTGGGGATGGTGCCAGGTTTCCTCCAGATGTGATGCTTGGCATTCAGGCTAAGAGTTCAATCTTGGTTTCATCAGACCAGAGAATCTTGTTTCTCATGGTCTGAGAGTTTTTAGTTGCCTTTTGGCAAACTCCAAGTGGGCTGTCATGTGCAATTTACTGAGGAATGGCTTCTGTCTGGCCACTCTATCATAAAGGCCTGATTGGTGGAGTGCTGCAGAGATGGTTGTCCTTCTGGAAGGTTCTCCCATCTTCACAGAGTAACTCTGGAGCTCTTTCAGTATGACCATCGGGTTCTTGGTCACTTCCCTTTCGAGTCTCATAGCAAACGGTCTGAATAATTATGTAAATATGGGATTTCATGTTTTTACTTTGTCATTATGGGGTATTGTGTGTAGATTGATGAGGGGAAAAAAAGATTTAATCCATTTTAGAATAAGGCTGTAATGTAACAAATTGTGGAAAATGTCAATGGGTCTGAATACTTTCCGAATGCACTGTATGTTTATTTTTTTTTGGCAGCGCAACCTGTTATTTAGACAGGTTTATGGAATGAGTTTGGCTGTGGTTGTGTTCCGTGTGATGTTTGGATGATGAAGTTTGCATTTATCTTTTACAATAAAAGGTGAAATTGAGGAATAAAGCTGTGAAGATCCTTATTTCCCATCAGTACAAAAAAATGTTTAGATGCTTTTCAGACAACAATGCTGTTTAGACACGTTTGTTGCATCATACGTTCTTTTGCTACTGTTCCAATCACATATTTGCGATAGTACGCTGCATGGAAGACTCAACAATGAACACAAATATATGATCGTACACGTAAAAGGGTTCAAATTCCTAAAATGTATTTTTGTAATAATGAGCGAGATTTAGGCATTTTAACATCTCTTATAAAGGCAACGGGACAATGGTCACTGAACTCATTGGCAAATATCCCATTGCCTGTAAACTTATGAGGGGCATTTGTTAGAATAATATATACAAGATTAGATTTTTCAGGGTGTTGAAAGTTGGGGTTGAGTTGGTTTAGTTCTCAGCTAAATTAGATTAAGCTCGTTACAAATATCTTTCAGCCCATCAGATACTGCCATCAACCAATCCAGACTAAGAGCACATATGGAGTCCGAGGGAGGGTGATAAATTCCCGGTACATCAGATGTTACTACATTTAGGACTAGATATTCAAATTGCTTAGGGACAGAGGTGGTAATGGATACAGAAACATTTAAGTTGCTCTGTATGTATAAGGCGACACCCACTCCTCTGCCAAATGTATCAGATACAGGTTAGAGTCTGGGCACAGACTTTTTTAACCAATATTCAGTTACAACCAAAATGTCCTCGTTGGTTTACAATAAAATCTATTTCGAAATCAAACTTCTGGCTTTTACACGAATCAGTTCAAGGCCGCAGCTGGGGGATTTCAGATCATACGGATTTTCTAATACAAACATGCCATGTTCAGCAGGTAACCCCCTACTAGAAAATACCATGGGGTTGGCTTGAATTGGAATAGATACTTAGAGATTGCCTAGAACGGAACCTTTAAGCCTATGCCTCGACCAAGAGTCAATTAGGGTTACCTGTTGAGGGTAAGGACTGATAAACCATAATAAATGTTTTCTTCAATATTAGCTCTCAGCATCCTAGCTCCTATCCTATTCGGGTGCAAGCTGTCCTTTTTTAAGAACTGAGGACATTCTCAGAATAAGTTCAAATTGACAATAATTCACTCTTTCAACTCCACAATCGTGTGTAGGAATGGTGCCAGAAAGGATAATCAGCTTGTCGGTAGCCAAAAGCCTTTCCCTCAGGTTTTCGAAATCCTGTCTCAACTCCCCTCATTGTCGCAGCCTGGTGTTGTTAGTACTGGCATGCATGACAACCGTGTGCAGCTCCGGGTTTCAGTCTAGGATGACCGTAAGCTCCCGGGTAATGTCACACACCCTGGCTTCAGGGAAGCAGAAAGTCTTTGCCCCAACAACCACCACATCCCGGACAATGGAACTCCCGACGATGGCTACCTTGGGAGGAGGGGTCGTGGATTCCCAGAGCCAGAGATCCTGGATGGCTGACATATGAAGGGGGGGTGGAGTAGGTCAGGGCGTGGGGGGCAGAGTAGGTCATTTGACGGAGGGCCCCAGTGAAGTTAGGGGGCTCAGAGCCAAAAACGGTTAGAGAGCCGTAGGTCTGAATGAGTGGGAGAGGGAATATTCATTGGAATCATCCTCATCTCTTACTTCTATCTCGATTCCACTCTACTTCTGATGGTGTAGAACAAAACGCAGTAGATCTCCGGTTCGGTGGCATGTGAAAGTGGTCCAAGGTAGTATCCACAGTAGCTACTGCAGATGAGCCCAATCTCGTAGAACACCCAGAATTTCCCCTCGGTCATTTAGAATTGTCGCATCAAAAATAGCATGCAGTCTTGAAGTCTCCTTAGCCAGAGCGTGATGTTCTCTTAGGACCCTATTCACCTCTAGTAGCTCAATGATCTGGTCCTTTGAGGCACGGAGCAGTTTGCATTTATCACAAGTACATAGGTAAGTATACTCTTTCTGTTTGACTACAATGAACATGTCACACGTCTCACATTTTATGGCTTTACTATCCATTTCCAGAGCCGACTCCAAAATAGAGGAGTTTGACATGCTTATACTCAGGTCAGAGACAGGAAGTATCAAACGTGTTTATAAAAAGTATAAATCTCTGTATCACCACACCGAATGTAATTTTATTCTTATCGCCACACCAAATGTTCTTCCTTTCTTAAGTTTAGAGTTAGAGGTGTGGTGTTAAGGTTAGGGTTAGGGTTAGGTTAAGGGTTAGGTGTTACTATACTTTTGAGTACCACAAGAATAGTAAACCAACAAAAATTCTGAGAAGTGAGGACATTTTGTCAGATCTCACTTGTAAAAAGGCTATTTTAGGCTTAGGGGTTAGGTTTAGGCTTAGGGTTCGATTTATGGTTAACTTAAGAGGCCAGTGGTAAGGTTTAGGGTTAGAAGTTCAGGTTAGGTTCAGGGGTTGGGTTTAGATTTAAGTTTAGGTTAAGTTTTGGCAAGTGGGTACATTTCTACGGTCCCCAAAGGAAAAAGGCTATTTTAGGCTTAGAGGTTTGGTTTAGGGTTAGGGTTAGGGTTAGAATTAGGGTTAGGATTAGAATTAAAATTAGGTTAAGGGTTAGGGTTAGGTTTAGGGAAAATAGGATTTTGAATGGGAATCAATAAGTCCTCACAAGTATAAAACATAGCTGTGTGTGTGTGTGTGTGTGTGTGTGTGTGTGTGTGTGTGTGTGTGTGTGTGTGTGTGTGTGTGTGTGTGTGTGTGTGTGTGTGTGTGTGTGTGTGTGTGTGTGTGTGTGTGCGTGTGCGTGTGCGTGCGCGTGCCAATCACGCGCACGCCAATCAATTGATATTGATTGGCATTGACTTTCATCAGGTTTGATCACTTATAGGGATCTCCTCATTTATAAAGTAACAGGGTTGACTTCCCCCTAGTGTCTATGGACAGAACTGCGCTGGATTGTCCAGTGAGAAAGCAGCTTTCATATCCAACAGAACCAGGTGACGAATGCAAATCTATATTTTTTAAGCGTAAGATCATGGTTTCTCTTCAGCAATGGTACCGCACTACTATTTCTTTCAAGTTCCAATCATGATAGTAAGGGGTGGAATAGCCTGAAATTCTGCTGTAGTTTATAGGGATGAGCAATGAGGGTGTCTGTGATTTGAAATGCATCACACGATATTAGTGTCACACATGGAACATCAGCATGATTGACAGATTGTGATTGTGACCGCTGTCCTCATCCATTGACCTATTGTGCTATCATTACATTGCAGTGCATCGAAGAGAGTGGGGAAAAAAGTCTACCCAATAAGTAATCTTTTCCAATTCAATTAAATATTGGTCCGTGGATTGCATTTTGGTTTGATAAGATTTAGACTCTGTGATAGATTGATATAACGTGCAACACCACTAATTGAACCTCCTAAACCCTGGGCCTCACACACACACACACACACACACACACACACACACACACACACACACACACACACACACACACACACACACACACACACACACACACACACACACACACACACACACACACACACACACACACACAGCTGATATCGGCATTATTGTGCTACAGGCCACGTTTCCTGCATGTCTCAATTCTAATAGAGTTAATTTGCAGCACAATATTTCATTAAGGCTGACGATGAACAATACATTCACGGAGTGCTATACCCTCAGCCCTTCCGCACAGTTCCTGAAAATCAAGCTATGTTCATCATTAAGACAATTTAACACTGTACTATACTGTCAGGAAATGACATTTAAATTAGATTGAGAACAATAGAATATCATCATATAGAGGATAATAAACACATATCAATTCTTTCATGGATCAATATACAGCTAAGTGTACAATCATGGAAATACTTGAGTAAATGAGGGACACAAAGTATATTGAAAGCAGGTGCTTCCACACAGGTGTGGTTCCTGAGTTAATTAAGCAATATACATCCCATCATGCTTAGGGTCATGTGTAGAAATGCTGGGCAGGCCATTATTTGGGCTACCATGGCTATGGCCCAATAGAATGACAATGCCCCCATCCACAGGGCACAAGTGGTCACTTAATGACTTGATGAGCATGAAAATTATATAAATCATATGTCATCGCCATCTCAGTTACCAGATATCAACCCAATTGAACACTTATGGGAGATTCTTTATGTTGGTGTTTCCTTTATTTTAGCAGTTAGCTGTATATGTAGTCAAGTTTCTTTATTATGGAATTAATCTGGGCAATTTGCAGAAAAATACAGCAGTCTTAAGTATCCATGTTTAGTGTAGCTACACTTTATATGTGAAAATAAAAATTGGATCCAAATCTCATGTGTAAAACATGGTTTGGGCTTTTGTTCTGACAACTGTATTTTTGTGTTTGGTTTTCAATAAGGTTGACTTGACCAAAATAAAGCAAAATAAACACATATAAATGTAATTTGTGAAGAGGTTGTTAGTATCGCTGAGAATGAATGAGTCTGTTTGATGAACGTGAATAAGGTCCTGCTTTAGAGTTATTTTTGTGATTTGACTTTGTCTCTTAAGAGGTCACATATTGACATCCACATTGACCTGACCTTTGATCCCTTCATGTCACCTGTTAGACAAATGGCGGCCTGGGAGTAACTTAGGTCATTAGGGCCATTCAGTGGAATCAATGGAGGCTCCCAGGGGAGACTGGGTCTGGCCAGGCCAGCGGACAGACACTCGGATTCCTGCACTGCCCGCAAGGCTAAGCCTCTGTTATAGCAATAAGCTGGATGATGCATGCAAAACCAAACCACTGCTGTGGATCTGCTGTTGACCATGTGTGTTCAAGTTCAAGTTTGTTTATTAGTCATGGGCAGGTGTGATGCAATTGTCATTTTATGTGTATGTTTTGTATTGTCTGATTATCATTATGAATAGGATTTATTCAATTTATTTTGTTTACATTCTTCATTGTAACCACAATGTCACGAATAATTTAACATACACAACATGAGTAGATTCATTTGGTCAAAACATTTCTTTATTAAAAACTATCAGAAAGAATGTTGGTATTTCGATTCAAAGCCACAAATCAGTGAGTCACTCAGCTTTATGTTGACAAATATAGCTTAATGCTGCGAAATAGCCTACTAAATAGTAGCTCTGGTCTTGAAAATATGGGCAACCTTTTTTCCCTCCCTATCCTAGTTGGACTCTCTTCATGTCAGCAAAGAAGGACTCTTTCAGAAACTCACTTGATATAGCGGGGCTATCACTCTTTCACACTGTGGTAAATAAAGCCAGTTTGTTATTTAGAATTATTTATTTCTGTTTTGAGAGGGAGAGAAACCAAAAGCCCACTGTGTCTATTTTTTAAAACCGTCATGTCAAGTGTAATTGCGCAATTGTATTTACCCAAGTTCTCTCTCAACTCCGGGACCACCTGCACCCTAAAATCTTTTTTTGCCAGATGCAGGACTCTAGTGCCAGAGAAGAGAGACTCTCGGGCTGAAACATTCACACCTCGATTAATTCCGAAAAGATAGTACATTTGTGCCACAGTTTAGACTACCGACAGATCAGCGTTCTAACTCCCCCTTGTGATAGTGTGGTACAATGACAGAATGACGTAATTTACCACAATCTGCCACAATCTACCACAAATGATCGCGGCATAAGCTCTAAACTTTTAATTGATGAACCACTGTACACATGATATACATGGGGTACACAATGCAACAAAATGCTTACTTACAGGTTCCCCTACTGATAACGCGACAACAATAGGAAAGTAATTAAGTTAATAAAAGAGTACAAAAAATACAAGCTCAATGAATGAGAAATAGGATCAAATGTAGCTAAAATATAATACAAGGAGGCACTCAAACTAATTAAAGTAGGATATGTACACATATGCCGGGGAATTGTGCAATAGATTGTGCAATAATAAATAGACATTGTGCAGTAATATGAATAGGTGTCCAGTAGCAGCAATAATGGAGTGTGTGTGTAGGGTGTGTGTGTGTTTGTGTGTGAGTTAGTTCATGTGTGTTAAGGTGCAGGGAGTTCAGTTCAAGAGTTCAGTAGTCTGATGGCTTGTGGATAAAAACTGTCTCTGAGCCTGGAGGTCTATCTGCCAGACGGTAACAGAATGAATAGTCCGTGGCTGTGGTTTGCGGGGTCCTTGATGATGTTGCACCGCGGTCCTGTCGATGTGGATTGGGGCATGTCCTCCTCCCTGGTTCCTGAAGTCGACAATCAAGTCCTTTATTTTGCTGATGTTGAGGGAGAGGTTTTTGTTTTGGCATCACGCTGCCAGGTCTCTGACCTCCTCCCTGTAGGCTGACTTTGTCAATGATCAGGCCTACGACCGTGGTGTTGTCAGCAAACTTGATGATGAAGTTGGTGTTGTGCTTTGCCATGCAGTCATGGGTGAACAGGGAGTACAGCAGTGGGCTGAGGACACATCCCTGGGGGCACCAGTCTTGAGAGGTGATAAAAAAAGGTGTTATCTAGAACCAAAATGGGTTCTGTCCCTATAGGAGTATCCTTTGAAGAACTCCTTTTGGTTCCCGGTAGAACCCTTTTGGGTTCCATGTAATACCCTTTCCAAAAAGGGTTCTACATTGAACACAAAAGGTTCTATCTGGAAACAAAAAGGGATCTCCTATGAAGACAGCCGCAGAACCCTTTTGCAACCCTTTTTTCTAAGACTGGGGGAGGTGTTGTTGCCAATCCCCACAGCTTGTGGCCTGCCCGACAAGAAGTCCAGGATTCAGTTGCAGACGGTGATTTCGAGACACAGAGCCCTGAGCTTGGTGACAAGTTTAGAGGGAAAAAATATGTTGAATGTTAAACTATAGTCAATGAATAGCAATGGAGATGGCATCTTCCATGGATCTGTTGGAATGGTTGGCAAATTTGAATGGGTCCAGTGTGTCTGGCAAGCTAGCCTTGATGTGGCCATGACCAGCCTCCCAAAGCACTTAATGTTGGGAGGCTGGAGACCTACCTACAGTGCCTCAGGAGACCTACCTACAGTGCCTTCAGAACATATTCACACCCCTTGACTTTTATCCACATTTTGTTGTGTTACAGCCTGGATTTAAAATGGATTGCACACAATACCCCATAACATCAAAGTGGAATTGTTTTCAGATTTTTTAAAACAAATTATAAATGAAAAGCTGAAATGGCTTGAGTCAATAATATCTTCAACCCCTTTGTTATGGCAAGCCTAAATAAGTTCAGCAGTAAAAATTTGCTTAACAAGTCACATATTAAGTTGCATGAACTCACTCTGTGTGCAATAATAGTGCATGACATGTTTTTGAACATACAATTATCTGTAAGGTCCCTCAGTCTAGCAGTGGATTTCAAACACAGATTCAACCACAAGGACCAGGGAGGTTTTCCAATGCCTTGCAAAGAAGGGCACTTATTGGTTGCTAAAAAAATTGCAGACATTGAATATCCCTTTGAGAATGTCACTACAAAGGGGTTAGTCACTACAAAGACACAGGGGTCCTTCTTAACTCAGTTGCCGTTGAAGAAGGAAACCGCTCAGGGATTTCACCATAAGGCCAATGGTTACTTTAAAACAGTTACAGAGTTTAATGGCTATGATTGGAGAAAACTGAAGATGGATCAACAACATTGTAGTTACTCAACAATGCTAAGCTAATTGACAGAGTGAAAGAAGGAAGCAGGTACAGAATACAACTACTCCAAAACATGCATCCTGTTTGCAACAAGGCTCTAAAGAAAAACTGCTAAACATTTGACAAAGATATAAAGTTTTTGTCCTGAATACAAAGTGTTGTGTTTGGGGTCAAATCCACTAGACAGGCTGCTTTCCACCAGACCCTGGGAGATTAAATCACATTTCAGCAGGACAATAACCTAAAACACAAGGCCAAATCTACACAGTGAATGTTCCTGAGTGGCCAAGTTACAGTTTTGACTTAAATCTACTTGAAAATCTATGGCAAGACCTGAAAATGGTTGTCTAGCAATGATTAACACAGCCCATCTGTAAATAGCCCATCCAACTACATACCTCATCCCCATATTGTTTTTATTTACTTTTTTTGCTCTTTTGCTCACCAGTATTTCTACTTGCACATCATCATCTGCACATCTATCACTCCAGTGTTAATTTGGCTAAATTGTAATTACTTCACTACAATGGCCTATTTATTGACTTACCTCCTTACTCCATTTGCACACACTATATAGATTTTTCTATTGTGTTATTGACTGTACTTTTGTTTATCTCACGTGTAACTCTGTGTTGTTGTTTTTTTGTCGCACTGCTTTGCTTTATCTTGGCCAGGTCCCAGTTGCAAATGAGAACTTGTTCTCAACTGGCCTACCTGGTTAAATAAAGGTGAAAAAGAAAATAATAATAATAATTAACAACCAATTTCACAGAGATTGAAGAATTCTGAAAATAATAATGGGCAAATGTTGTACAATACAGGTGTGGAAAGCTCCTGGAGACTTACCCAGAGAGACCCCTACAAAGTATTGACCCAGGGGTGTGAATGTTTATGTAAATGAGATATTTCTGTATTTCATTTTCAATACATTTGAGAAAATGTCAGAAAACATGTTTTCCCTTTGTCATTTTGTGTTATTGTGTCAATTTTAATCAATTTTGAATTCAGGCTGTAACACAACACAATTTGGAATAAGTCAAGCGGTTGAATATTTTCTAAAGGCACTATACAGAGAAATGGGAAAGGCTTTGCTTAATTGTCTTTTTACGACCATACTTTACCCATGAATATGAAAAATAAAAGCTAGGTACCTTTGAAAAGAAGATGGATCAGACCACTTTTATCAGTATCAGTTCGGAATCTTATGAAATAATAAGAATTATATCACTTTTAGCACATAGCAATTGTGACCACAACTGTTTTATTTATTCCTCTTACCAGTCGGCTATTATCTGTTAAAGGCTATTGTGTATTACGTTGAAAAAGCCACTATCATTCATGTTCCACAATACTTGAAAGTAAATTACAGCATTATCTTTTTAGACATGGACGAAGAGAAGGATGGACAGAGGGAGGGAGGGGAGAAGGGAGAGATGGGTAATAAAGAGAGGGAAGGCTACAGAACAAGAAAAGGAATAAGCCTTAGTCTACAGAGTTGCTGGGAAAGATTAGGCCTGGCCCTTTCCAGTAGGGCCTGTCAGATTTATTTCCAACATCAAGGGCCTCTCTCCTTTCTCCAGCCAGCCCCATCCATCAGAGACCTGTCTCTGGTTTATGTGCGGCCAGAGCCCTGGACGCAGACTGGGGACGCTGGGTGGCGGGCTGGAGGGATGAGGACTGCTTGATTGAAGGGGTAGGGGGTAGAGGGTTGGAGAGGGGGGCTGTGGGCAAGGCTTGTCTGGCTCCAGGAATGGTTGCCAGGGTACGTGGGCCAAAGGCATCCGCCATCATTTGGTATCCCAGGGTGCAACGAGAGCATCGGCCCCCAGTAACTCACCGGTGGAGGTGAAAAGCACTGTCACCAAGATAAAAGGGGACTTTCCCCCTTCCTCTGATCTGTGAGAGAAATTAAAGAAAGAGAGAGATGGGGGAGAGAGTGAAAGGGCGAAAGGAGGGAGAGAAAGAGAGAGAGAGCATAAAATCACTCACTGTACTTCATGTCAATACGTCTCACATTTGAAATCCTTATTATAGATTGGGTGTGACAAAGGGATGTGTGTTCATGGTTCAGGGACATGTCCCCTCCTCAAACAAACTCCTCCCTCTCCCCCACCACTACTACCCCCACCCCCTCGCCAGGCGCCTGTCCCACCACCTACCTACCCCTGTCGTCTTTCTCTGTGTAACCTAGCAACTATTTAATTAAAATAGCATCAGCAAAGATAGGTATTTTTTTTCCTAACCCAGGATTTCTTCCAGTCTCAGGGCTTTTCAGCACAACGTGAATCAAAAACCGTGACACGTCTGCCAGTGTATAATACCGTTCAAATTCCCTGTCTTCTTTGTTGATTTCTAACATGGCCGCAGTTTGTCTTCTTCAACCATCTCTCTATGCTTGCGTCATTGACAGGCCTACCTGATAGAATGCAGATGATGTCCTATCACACCAAAAACATACTAGCGATGTATGATGCTTTACTGTGGACAGATTTACTATGGATGTTTAAGACATTGAGCTACAGAGAACTACAAGCAAGGCCTTCACCTCTCTGTCCTTCACTTGAGTTTATCAAGAGCACTGAGGCGCCTCCTCCTCCTCCTCTTCTACCCCCCCCAAATCAATGTCCCCTCGCTCGACCCTAAAAAAGCGCCTTTCACCACCTTTTACAAATGTGCCAGGACCAAGCAAGGCAGAGCAATTAGTGGACATGTAAAGCAGGTCCTCACGTCAACATTCAGATCCATGCTGTCATTCACACCGCATCCAGCACTTCTGTTCCGAGAAATAAACAATGGAGTAAAATATGGTTCAGGGCTGCCAGTGTGTCTTCTCTCCTCTTCTCTACCCATCTATACACTCTACAGGTATAATGGAGATCCCTATGCATCCCAAAGTGATGTAATAACAACCCTGGCTTCCTCTCTGGATGCACTGTATTGTAAGTGGGCTTTTATAGGATCTCCACCATTTTCTTCAACGCACTTGAGAGGGACCTACAGTGTAATTACCAGAAGACTAGAGTGTAGGGAAAAGTCATGGTAAATGCCTCTAATGATCCTCCCTCTAAATTGGCACATTATAGGGTTGACCTGCTTTTCAGGTTCACGCCTACCTTCTAAACAGTCTAATCTTCCCTCTTATGTCCCCCCTCTCACTTTCTCCCACACTCGCCCTATTTCCATTTTTACCACAAAATCTCTTCGACATTTGGATTCAAACACAGACACTTAAGGCCAATGAAAGTGAGAGAGAGTTTAAGAAAATGTAGTTACATCTATCTAATATTCTCTGTGAAAATCATTTAAAAATCCAATTCAGAGAGATTAAGTCAGTGCTAGGATATGTATATTTAGTGTGATATTGGTGAGGGCTGGTATCAATGATGAAAATCCTCTTAAACAAAATGTCATTCTTTGAGCAATTGTATTAGCAGAATTTCCTATTTTTTGGAGCATACTATATAACTCAGTATTTGTATTATTTATTTTATACAAGTCTTTTTTGCTCATCTTTATCAAGGGTGCCAATAATGTTGGACCTGATTGAGAATTTTTTAAATATTTTCCCCAAAATACTACAATGCTTATTGAACATTGATAATGAACATCACAATGCAATCAGCCTATGTGAATTGAGTGTTTTGACCTTCCAAGGCAAATAAAGGGGACTCACTGTATTTCATAAATGTATGTACAAATATACTGCTCAAAAAAATAAAGGGAACACTTAAACAACACATCCTAGATTTGAATGAAAGAAATAATCTTATTAAATACTTTTTTCTTTACATAGTTGAATGTGCTGACAACAAAATCACACAAAAATAATCAATGGAAATCCAATTTATCAACCCATGGAGGTCTGGATTTGGGGTCACACTCAAAATTAAAGTGGAAAACCACACTACAGGCTGATCCAACTTTGACGTAATGTCCTTAAAACAAGTCAAAATGAGGCTCAGTAGTGTGTGTGGCCTCCACGTGCCTGTATGACCTCCCTACAACGCCTGGGCATGCTCCTGATGAGGTGGCGGATGGTCTCCTGAGGGATCTCCTCCCAGACCTGGACTAAAGCATCCGCCAACTCCTGGACAGTCTGTGGTGCAACGTGGCGTTGGTGGATGGAGCGAGACATGATGTCCCAGATGTGCTCAATTGGATTCAGATCTGGGGAACGGGCGGGCCAGTCCATAGCATCAATGCCTTCCTCTTGCAGGAACTGCTGACACACTCCAGCCACATGAGGTCTAGCATGGTCTTGCATTAGGAGGAACCCAGGGCCAACCGCACCAGCATATGGTCTCACAAGGGGTCTGAGGATCTCATCTCGGTACCTAATGGCAGTCAGGCTACCTCTGGCGAGCACATAGAGGGCTGTGCAGCCCCCCAAAGAAATGCCACCCCACACCATGACTGACCCACCGCCAAACCGGTCATGCTGGAGGATGTTGCAGGCAGCAGAACGTTCTCCACGGCGTCTCCAGACTCTGTCACGTCTGTCACGTGCTCAGTGTGAACCTGCTTTCATCTGTGAAGAGCACAGGACGCCAGCGGCGAATTTGCCAATCTTGGTGTTCTCTGGCAAATGCCAAACGTCCTGCACGGTGTTGGGCTGTAAAGCACAACCCCCACCTGTGGACGTCGGGCCCTCATACCACCCTCATGGAGTCTGTTTCTGACCGTTTGAGCAGACACATGCACATTTGTGGCCTGCTGGAGGTCATTTTGCAGGGCTCTGGCAGTGCTTCTCCTGCTCCTCCTTGCACAAAGGCGGAGGTAGCGGTCCTGCTGCTGGGTTGTTGCCCTCCTACGGCCTCCTCCACGTCTCCTGATGTACTGGCCTGTCTCCTGGTAGCGCCTCCATGCTCTGGACACTACACTGACAGACACAGCAAACCTTCTTGCCACAGCTCGCATTGATGTGCCATCCTGGATGAGCTGCACTACCTGAGCCACTTGTGTGGGTTGTAGACTCCGTCTCATGCTACTACTAGAGTGAAAGCACCGCCAGCATTCAAAAGTGACCAAAACATCAGCCAGGAAGCATAGGAACTGAGAAGTGGTCTGTGGTCCCTACCTGCAGAACCACTCCTTTATTGGGGGTGTCTTGCTAATTGCCTATAATTTCCACCTGTTGTCTATTCCATTTGCACAACAGCATGTGAAATTTATTGTCAATCAGTGTTGCTTCCTAAGTGGACAGTTTGATTTCACAGAAGTGTGATTGACTTGGAGTTACATTGTGTTGTTTAAGTGTTCCCTTTATTTTTTTGGGCAGTGTATATTGTTACACTTGCACTTTTCTTAAATCATTCCCTATTTCTTCTAAAAGAAGTTGAAATTGAAATAAAAACTAAGACAAATGGCATGGACAAAATGATTGGCACCGTAGAGCTAGGACTTGGTTGCACAGCCTTTGGCTAAGATAAATGCAGACAAATGCTTCTTGTAGCTATTAGTGAGCTTGCTGCACCTTTCTATAGCAATTTGACCCACTCTTCAACCGCAACTGCTCTCATTCTTCAACGTTTGATGGGTGCCCTCCACCAACTGCTGTTCTCAGCTCTCACCATAGAATTTTGATGTGATTCAGATCTAGACTTCACTGGACACTCCAGAAGAATCCAGTATTTCTTCTTGAACTATTCCAGGGTGCTTTTAATGTGTGTTTGAGGTGGTTGTCCTGCTGGAAGACCCACAACCTTGCGTATGTTCAAGACCTCCAGTATCAGGGGCAGCAAAGCAGGTTAGATAATGCTGTGAGGTTGCTTTGCTGCCCCTGGTACTGGGGGCCTTGAATGTGCGCAAGGAATTATGAAATTAGCAGATTATTAAGGAGTATTTTGGAGTGCAATATTCAGAGTCCAAGAACTGTGTCTCTCCACTAGACTACCCTGAGGATCTGATAGGTCCTGGATGGCAGGGACCTCAGCCCCAGTGATGTACTGGGCCGTACACATTACCCTCTGTAGCGCCTTGCGGTCGGATGCCAAGAAGTTGCCATACCAAGTGGTGATGGTGCAGCTGTAGAACAGCTGTAGAACTTTTTGAGGATCTGAGGTCCCATGCCAAATCGTTTCAGCCTCCTGAAGGAGAAGAGACGTTGTCGTGCCTTCTTCACAACTGTGCTGGTGTGTGTGGACCATGTTAATTCCTTAGTGATGTGAACACAGAGGAACTTGAAGCTCTCGACCAGCTCCACTACAGCCCAATTGATGTGGATGGGGATATGCTCGGTCCTCTGTTTCCTGTAGTCCACAATCAGCTTGTTTGTCTTAGTGACATTGAGGGAAAGGTTGTTTTTCTGGCACCATACTACTAATGATGGTGTTGGAGCCATGCGCGGCCACTCAGTCGTGGGTGAACGCGGAGTTCATGAATGCGACTAAGCACGCACCAATGACGGGCATCCGTGTTGAGGGTCAGCGTGGCGGATAGGTTGTTGCCTACCCTCACCACTTGCGGGCGGCCCGTCAGGAAGTCCAGGATCCAGTTGCAGAGGGAAGTGTTCAGTCCCAGGGTCTTGAGCTTAGAAATGAGTTTGGAGTGCACTATGGTGTTGAATGCTAAGCTGTAGTCAATAAACAACATTCCCACATAGGTGTAATAGAGATGCATCATCTGTGGATCTATTGGGGTGGTATGCGAATTAGAGTGGGTCCAGGGTGTCTGGGATGACAGTGTTGATGTGAACCATGACCAGCATTTCATGGCTACAGATGTGAGTGCTACGGGGCAATAGGCATTTTTAGAGGTTACCTTGCCATTCTTGGGAACAGGGACTATGGTGGTCTGCTTGAAACATATATGTATTTCAGAAAGAGCATGCACTGATCAGCTGGCAAGTGCCTTCACTGTCATTTCCAACCTCTCCTTTATCCTGAGTATGCGTCAACGTCAACTTACCAACATTATGACCAGGAATACGACTTTCCCGAAGCAGATCCTCTGTTCGGACCACCACCCAAGACAATGGATCTAATTCCAGTAGTCGACCCAAAACAACAGCGCTGCAGAAGGGGCAGACGAAGCAGCCACCTGGTCAGGCTTCGTAGACGGGCACATCGTCCACCACTCCCGAGTATACTACTAGCCAATGTCCAGTCTCTTGACAACAAGGTAGACAAAATTCAAGCGAGGGTTGCCTTCCAGAGAGATATCAGAGATTGTAACATTCTCTGCTTCATAGAAACATGGCTCTCTCGGGATATGTTGTTGGAATAGGTTCAGCCACCGAGCTTCTACATGCATAGCGCCAACAGAGATAAAGGAAGGGCGAGGGTGTATGCTTCATGATTAGCGACTCATGGTGTAATCATAACAACATACAGGAACTCAACTCCTTCTGCTCACCCGACCTAGAATTCCTTACAATCAATTGCAGGCCATTTTACCTACATAGAGAATTCTCCTCATTTATAGTCACAGCTGTGCATTCCCCCTCAAGCAGACACCAAGACGGCCATCAAGGAACTTCACTGTACTATATGCAAACTGGAAACCATATATCCTGAGGCTGAATTTATTGTAGCTAGGGATTTAAAAAAAGCAAATTTGTGAACAAGGCTACCTAAATTCCACCAGCATATTGATTGCGCTACGCACATGGGCAACAACCTCGACCACTGCTACTGTAACTTCCGCGATGGATACAAAGCCCTCCCCCGCCCTCCCTTTGGCAAATCCGACCGTCCTATAGGCAGAAACTCAAACAGGATGTACCAGTGACGAGAACCATTCAACGCTGGTCCGACCAATTGGAAACCACACTTCAAGATTGTTTTGATCACACGGACTGGAATATGTTCCGGATAGATGGCGGCATTTGAGTAAAACTGAAAGCACGATCCACCGCATTTAACCATGGAAAGAGGTCTGGGAATATGACTGAATATAAACTGTGTAGTTATTCCCTCAGCAAGGCAATCAAACAAGCGAAATGCCAGTACAGGGACAAGGTGGAATCGCAATTGAACGGCTCAGACATGAGACGTATGTGGCAGGGTCTACAGGAAATTACAGTCTACGAAAAGAAAACCAGTCACGGACACTGACGTCACAATTATAGACAAACTAAACACCTTTTTTGCCCGTTTTGAGGATAACACAGTGCCACCGTTGCGGCCCTCTAACAAGGACTGCCCCCCCCCCTCCTTCTCCGTGGCTGATGTGAGTAAAACATTTAAACCTTCGCAAGGCTGCTGGCCCAGACGGCATCCCTAGCCGCGTCCTCAGAGCATGCGCAGACCAGCTGGCTGGTGTGTTTACGGACATATTTAATAGCTCCCTATCCCAGTCTGTTGTCCCCACATGCTTCAAGATAGCTACCATTGTTCCTGTACCCAAGAAGGCAAAGATAACTGAACTAACAAGCTACCGCCCCGTAGCACTCACTTCTGTCATCATGAAGTGCTTTGCGAGACTAGTCAAGGATCATATCACCTCCACCTAATTGGCCACCTTAGAACCACTTCAATTTGCATACTACCCCAACAGGTCCACAGACGCCGCAATCGCCATCCCACTGCACACTGCCATATCCCATCTGGTCAAAAGGAATACCTATGTAAGTATGCTGTTCATTGACTACAGCTCAGCATTCAACACCATAGTTCATCATAGCTCATCATCAAGCTGGAGGCCCTGGGTATCAACCCTGCCCTGTGCAATTGGGTCCTGGTCTTTCTGACGGGCCACCCCCAGGTGGTGATGGTAGGAAACAACATCAATATCTTCGCTGACTCTCAACACTGGGGCCCCACAAGGTTGCATGCTCAGCCCCCTCCTGTACTCCCTGCTCACCCTTGACTTTGTGGCCATGCACACCTCCAACTCAATCATTAAGTTTGCAGACGACACAACAGTAGTGGGCTTGATTACCAACAACGACGAGAAAGCCTACAGGGAGGAGGTGAGGGCACTCGGAGTGTGGTGTCAGGAAAACAACCTCCCACTCAACGTCAAAAAAACAAAGTAGGTGATCGTGGACTTCAGGAAACAGCAGATGGAGCACCCACCTATCCACATTGAAGGGACAGCAGTGGAGAAGGTGGAAAGTTTTAAGTTCCTAGGCGTACACATCACAGACAAACTAAAATAGTCCACCCACACAGACAATGTGGTGAAGTAGGTGCAACAGCACCTCTTCAACCGCAGGAGGCTGAAGAAATTTGGCTTGTCACCCAAAATCCTGACAAACTTTTACAGGTGCACAATCGAGAGCATCCTGTCGGGCTCAACCACCCTCAACCACAAGGCTCTCCAGAGGGTGGTGCGGTCTGCACAACGCATCACAGGGGGAAACTATCTCCCCTCCAGGACACCTACACCACCCAATGTCACAGGAAGGCCAAAAAGATCATCACGGACATCAACCACCCGAGCCACTGCCTGTTCACATCGCTACCATCCAGAAGGTGAGGTCAGTACAGGTGTATCAAAGCTGGGGTTGAGAGACTGAAAAACAGCTTCTACCTCATGACCATCAGACAGCTAAACAGCAATCACTAACTCAGATAGCCTGCTGCCTACATTGAGACCCAATCACTGGCCACTTTAATAAATGGATCATTAGTCACTTTATACAATGCCACTAAATAATGCCACTTTAATAATGTTTACATATCCTACATTACTCATATCACATGTATATACTATATTTTATACCATCTATTGCACCTTGCCTATGCCGCTCAGCCATCGCTCATCCATATACTTATATGTACCCATTCTCATTCACCCCTTTAGATTTGTGTGTATTAGGTTGTTGTTGGGGAATTGTTAGATTACTTGTTAGACATTACTTCACTGTCGGAACTAGAAGCACAAGCATTCGCTACACTCGTATTAACATCTGCTAACGATGTGTATGTGACAAATAAAATGTGATCTGATTTGATTTGGTAATCCACTTGGCCCCACAGCATTGTGAGTGTTAACCTGTTTAAAGGTCTTACTCACATCGGCTACAGAGAGTGAAATCACACAGTCGGCCGGAACAGCTGTTGATCTCATGCATGATTCAGTGTTGCTTACCTCAAAGCAAGCATAGAAGGCATTTAACTCGTCTTGTAGGCTTGCTTCACTGGGTGGCTCACGTTTCCCTTTGTAATCTGTGAAAGTTTGCAAGCCCTGCCACATCCGACAAGCATCAGAGCTGGCGTAGTAGGATTAGATCTTAGTCCTGTGTTGACGCTTTGCCTGTTTGATGGCTCGTTGGAAGTCGTACTGGGATTTCTTATTATCATCCGAATTAGTGTCCCGTTCCTTGAAATTGGCAGCTATAGCCATTAGCTCAGTCCGGATGTTGCCTGTCATCCATGACTTTTGGTTGGGATATGTACGTATGGTCCACTGTGGGGATGACGTTGTCGATTCACTTATAATTATTATTTTATTTTATTGAACCTTTATTTAACTAGGCAAGTCAGTTAAGAACACATTTTTATTTACAATGACGACCTATCCCGGACAAAACCTAACCCGGATGACGCTGGTCCAATTGTGCGCCACCCTATGCTGCCCTCCCATGCAAAAAGGCAGTAACTGCTCATTTGGTCAAAAATTTGTAATGTCATTTTTGCTACATTAAATACGTAAATGCTTAATCATGTGGACAAGTATCCTGCCTCTTTTGTATTGTGTTTTGGAGAAAATGGGGTTCATTTTAGCAGTAAGTGCAAAAAGTTTCTGTGAAACCAAGGTAAATGGCAATAACTGAACTTATTGCTTTTAGCTTGGTTTCAACCTGCCCTTGGCTGCAGTTACTGCGTTTTACCTTGGTATCATATCAGTTCATTCTGTTAGTGATGACATCCAGACACTAGCTAGCTAAGAACTAGAACTAGCTAGCTAAGTAGATCTGAGATAAAAATGTATTAGCTATCTAGCAAGCTAAGCTAGCTAACTAGCTAACGAGCATAGACTAACAATACTATCGGCTCTCATGAGAGCTCTTGCAATTGACACTAACTTCAATCTACTAGCCATATAATGAATTATATTCAGAAATTTCATCTGATGGTTTCTTTGAATTAGTACACCATACACACAATTTCTAGCCAGTGACAGCCACCTAGCTAAAACTGACGCGCTCCTACCAAAACATCAAAACCTACCTAGCTAGCATTAGCATGAAACAATAGATTTGTGCTACATAAGAGACGATCAGCAGTTTATACTAGCTTCAATCTATTATACCTAGAATTAATATAATCCCTATAATTGTATTCTGACATTCTGACATGATTATTTGAATCAGTAACATTACACCACACACACACACGATCTTTAGCCAACTGACGGTCAGTTGGACGTGCACCCCATACTGAATTGTCAAAAGCCACGCACACTCGTTTTTCGGTTGAGCACACATACAGCATTGCTAGCTCATTAATAATATATCTACTCATATGTTCAGGGTTTCTGGTTTTCTTTTATATTACAGTATTACTTGACTGTCCCGGTCACGAAAGTTAAAATCCCAAATTGTATCCATCACCTTCGTTGGTGGCATATGTAATTACTACAACAAGCTTTGGCATGCCAAATGTGTACTCAATGTGTCTGCTTCAGTGCCATCATTACATGAATGCGGAAAAAACATTTTGCCAAAATGACTTCCACCAATCCCTGTGATCCCAATCCCTGGATGATTAGTATTTATGTGGATCAAAGCTGCCATGTGAGGGTGCATTAGGACAGTACAACCATGTCAATACTAGGTTTTATTCCTGTCCATCCATGCAATTTTTTTATATTTGGAAATAAAGATGCAAATTTAAGAGCCTTTTTGGGAGCAGGTATGAAATGAATTGATGAACTGAATTATGACAGTGAAAATTATTATGATAATGTTTGCACAAGATAAAATCCACATTGATTATATCCTATATTATAGAATAACTGAAAAGGATTATGATCATATGTTTGCACACCACAAAATGTCAGTATTAATTATTATCTTCCATTTCAGAATAGAATCATTTCGATGCACGTCCCTGATTATTTGCTCTATTTATTGCAGTTGAGTTTGAGTGCCACATCCCAACAAAGATTCCTGATCTGCCCCCTTCAACTGAAGTCACAGTGTCAACACTATTTGAAGAAATGGAGAACCAGTGGGGGGTCTCTGACTCCTTAGACATCAGTCTAGCAGATGAGAAATCAATTGCCGATGATGATAATGAGGATTATCATCCACCTTCAGAGTTGGATGTTCCAGCACAAGTGGCAGCTGAGCCCGTGGACACAACTCCAGACTTACTATCAAACAAGAAATCTCATATTCCACCAATGGGTAAGTCATGTGGTCCCAAATGCAAGAGGCAATGTACTCAGAATATTTCAGAGGGTAGGCAAAAGTAAATATGGGAAAAGTATTGGGAGATGAAGTATAAGGAGAAGAGGTCATGGATCTTCCACATGGTGCCACAGCAATCTAAGAAAAATATCACTGCTGGCGCTGACAGTCGACGCAGCAGGTCGTTTCTGTACCACCTTCCAAACCAGAGCGGTTCTGCACAACAGGTGTGCAAAGTTTTTTTTCAGACAACATTGGGCTACCACCCCAAAAATGACAAGCTGATTGTCACGATGATGGGCAAGTCAATCACCACCAAACGAATTCCACCAAAGGATCAGAGGGAAAAGAAAGCTTCAGTGAGCAAATTGAACATGAATCCAATCTTTTCATCCCTAAATCAGACACTACAGAAGAGAGCATGCCCCACAGCGCCTCTACCTCCCAATTGACGTCAATATTTGGTTCATGCATAATGGCCACAAGGAGAAGAACAAAGATGCCAGCTGCCGTTACAAACCTATCGAAATGCAATAAAGGGAAGGAACATCAGCTTTGTGAAGCTTAGAGAGGAGGAGTGCAAGCTCTGTTTGGTGCAGGGTCATCATCTGAAGCTGGAGCACAGGGAGAACGAGACCATGGAAACCCAAGCCTGCCAGGACCACAGCCATGCAGCACCTGAATTCATCATCACCAACCCCGATTGCATGCAATGTAGGAAATATGAGGAACATAAGAAGTCTGCAGGGCAGAGCGGAAGCCATTGCCAGACTGATGCACAGAAAGATTGGCCTGAGGACTGGTCTGTGAGGAGCGTTGATATACAGAAAGTCATCATGCTCCCTCGCATGCCAGGTGTGAAAACAGCAGTGTTCACAAGAAGAATCGTTGCCTATCATGAGACATTCACCACCGTTGGAAAAAAGTTTCAGAAGAAGAAGAAAACAATCTCAGTTGTATGGCATGAAGGAACAGATGGTCGGAAGGCAGAGGAGATTACTTCATCTTACGTAACAGCACTGGAGAGAGAGAGGGATGTCAAGCATGCAGTGTATTGGGTGGATTACTGCACTTCTCAATACAAAAACAGGTGCCTCCTAACATCACTGGTGAGTGTTGTCAATGTTTGTCAAGTTTTTTGAGCCGGGACACACCTTCATGAGTGCAGACAGTTTTCACCATGGAGTGGAACAGGAAATTAAAGCTCGACCTGGAGGTGTGGTGTGCGACTTCGGGGACTTCCTCCATGTGGTCGCCAGGCAAGGCGGAGGTGGTTGAAATTAAAAAGGAAAACATCCTGGCATGGAAAGCTGGCCATTCATTCGTCAAGCTGAAGAAGGAAGCGGCACCAAAGCTGGTAGAGATGGCTGAGATCGAGGTGAGGCGTGGATCCAGGAGCCTCTTCTTCAAAATCTCCCATGAAGAAAAGGACTTCACAGAGCTTGACTTTATCATGAAGAAAGTCACTCTAGAGACACCCTCGACATTACGTACACAGGATAGAGGGATAGAAGAGTCCAAGAAGATGGACATAATCACAAAGCTGTGTCCTCTGATGCCTGCAAATCGAAGTCAGTTCAGGAATGCCTTGGGTGTGAACAGCATTGCTGAGGATGAGGAGTGATATGGAAGAGCACTGAAGAAGTTTTACTTAAAAATGAAATGTTACTGAAAAATGAAATGTAACTATTCACATTTTAGCAATTGTAGCTAAATGTCATTTGTGTCCTCTTATGAATATGAACATGTAAATATGTTTAAAATGTATTCTTAAAGCTGTTATTTATTTATTCAAGTGTCAATTGAAGCAATCTCATGGTATTTTTTTAATAATTAGTATTACCCTATGTCATACTTCTATCATGTTCCATCATTATATATTACAAGACAGGTAATCATTTCATGTAATTCAAACAATTGCAGGGCTGCTTTTCACATGTATTCTTATAACAAGACATGGGCTACTTGTCAAACACAGTATGTAATGTGACTGACGCAGAACCTACATCGCTATGTAAATGCAACTGGTATCTTAGTGGAAGACACACACTGTCAGTAATTACACTGCTCTTCTATTAATAGCATAAATGAGAAGTATAGTAAACTAACAAATGAAAATGGCAGATACTGCTCTTTGCTTTGGTATAACCCTGCAATTTTTAACATATCATGCCAAGGAAGAAGGCAGTAACTGCCGTTTAAGGGTCAAAGGTCATGTCCGAGGTCAGGGTCAACTTGAATACAACATTTACTCATAGTAAGGCAACAGATCACTACATCGCCAATGATGTCCTTAGAATTCATTTGGCTGGACATTTAAGAAACTTTGAAGCCATTTTTCTCAGTTCCACACTATGAGCAGTTACTGCCTTTTTGCTTGGGAGGGCAGTATGGGACTCCCAATCACAGCCAGTTGTGATACAGCCTGGAATTGAACCAGAGTCTGTAGTGGCGCCTTAGACTGCTGCGCCACTTGGGAGCCCAAATGAAGCCAGTGACTGATGTGGTAAACTCCTCAATGTTATCGGATGAATCCTTGAACATATTCCAGTCTGTGTTAGCGAAACATTCTGTAGCTTAGCATCCACTTCATCAGACTACTTCCGTATTGAACCCGTCACTGGTACTTCCTGATTGAGTTTTTGCTTGTAATCAGGAATCCGGAGGATAGAGTTATGGTCAGATTTGCTGTATGATCAGATTTGCCATATGCTGCGCCTGCGGCCAGAGAGGTGTCCTCCGGCCAAATGTCCTGCCAGCCTAGAGGTAAGAGAATAGCCTTTTGCTGCAGTGAATACTACTGACATGAGAATCTGTCTGACAGGCTGAACTGGACTGTTTTTTAGTAAGGGTTTTATGAAGTGGTGGTTGTCAGGGGGAGGTGCCTTCCCATTGTACTGATCAAGAATTGTAGTGAGTAACATGTATTGGATGACTCCAATGAATCCCTAGGATGTCAAAATGCTATATAATGGAACAAAATAGCTGCCAACCATAGTATTTCAACCCTATAATAATAGTTTTTTTGCCCTAAAATATCCTAATTTAACCAGGACAATTACATTGGTTGAAGAATCCAAAAAATATGCCCTATTGACGATGGTCAAAGGTTCTGTTTTTGGTGGAAGGTTGTGTCTCAGCTTGTCAACAATTACATGAACAACTGCTCTATCAGACAGGAATATTTATTCATCATGGTTTATCACCCTTTGCAGCTGGGCCACTATTCCATACCCAATCCTCACATCCCACTCAGCCCCATGCCTCAAAACCCTGCCGCTGTACATGCACACACACACACACACACACACACACACACACACACACACACACACACATCCCTCATTAAAAAGCATTACCATGCATTTTGTGTGACATTTTATTATTTTATTTCACCTTTATTTAACCAGGTAAGCCAGTTGAGAACAAGTTGTCATTTAGAACTACGACCTGGCCAAGATAAAGCAAAGCAGTGCGACACAAACAGCAACACAGAGTTACACATGGAATAAACAAACGTACAGTCAATAACACAATAGAAAATAAAGTCTATATACAGTGTGCGCAAATGGTGTGAGGAGGTAAGGCAATAAATAGGCCATAGTAGCGAGGTAATTACAATTTAGCAAATTAACACTGGAGTGATAGATGTGCAGATGATGATGTGCAAGTAGAAATACTGGTGTGCAAAAGAGCAAAAAAGTAAATAAAAACAATATGGGAATGAGGTAGGTCGATTGGATGGGCTATTTACAGATGGGCTGTGTACAGCTGCAGCGATCGGTTAGCTGCTCAGATAGCTGATGTTTAAAGTTAGTGAGGGAGATATAAGTCTCCAACTTCAGCAATTTTTGCAATTCGTTCCAGTCATTGGCAGCAGAAAACTGGAAGGAAAGGCGGCCAAAGTAGGTGTTGGCTTTGGGGATGACCTGTGAGATATACCTGCTGGAACGCGTGCTACGGGTGGGTGTTGTTATCGTGACCAGTGAGCTGAGATAAAGCGGAGCTTTACCTAGCAAAGACTTATAGATGACCTGGAGCCAGTGGGTTTGGCGACGGATATGTAGCGAGGGCCAGCCAACGAGAGCATACAGGTCGCAGTGGTGGGTGGTATATGGGGCTTTGGTGACAAAACGGATGGCACTGTGATAGACTGCATCCAGTTTGCTGAGTATAGTGTTCTTGTCTGTCAGTGTATCAGTGTTTTGTTACTTCTCGTGTTTTATGCTGCTAAGCAAAAGTTAATGGCGATCTGAATAAACCAGTAAAACCCCTCACACCTCTATCGCATGCATTTATTAGCGCTCTGGTAACAAGCTAGCTCCCTCCATTCACACCCCAAGCCCCTTTCATTAGCATGATAGTGGGTAGCAGCGGCCGCAGGACCATAGGCAGCAGTGCTCTCTCCACAGGGCACCTGATTAAAAGGAGAACCCCTCGGACACAAACCTTTCATCTCTTTTCATCAACTCTCACGTGTTGTACCTCTCGGATGATCCCTCGCCCGAACCGCAAACTGTCAAGTGTACCTGTTTCCACGGGCCCCACCCCTTTCCATCTCTGTCCTCTCCACCTTTCATCCCTCTCACCTCACGCCATCCCACTCCAGCCCACCACCTACTGCTCAATCTAATTGTCACCTCATTTTCCCCACTTGACCCTTATGTTTTTTCTTCTTCAGTATAAGCCCTAATGTATGTATACAACAGGGGAGGACTAATTCTCTCTCTCTCTCTCTCTCTCTCTCTCTCTCTCTCTCTCTCTCTCTCTCTCTCTCTCTCTCTCTCTCTCTCTCTCTCTCTCTCTCTGACTCTCTCTCCAATTTAGTTCAAGGGGCTTTATTGGCATGGGGAACATATGTTAAAATTGCCAAAGCAAGTGAAATAGATAATAAACAAAAGAGAGAAAGAAACAATAAAGAAATGAACAGTAAACATTACACTCACAGAAGTTCCAAAAGAATAAAGACATTTCAAATGTCATTAAGTCGGAAGTTTACATAGACTTACATAGAGTCATTAAAACTCATTTTTTCAACCACTCCACAAATGTATTGTTAACAAACTATAGTTTTGGCAAGTCAGTTACAACATTTACTTTGTGCCTGACACAAGTAATTTTTCCAACAATTGTTTATAGACAGATTATTTCACTTATAATTCACTGTATCACAATTCCAGTGGATCAGATGTTACGGCTTTAGAAGCTTCTGATAGGCTAATTGACATAATTTGAGTCAATTGGAGGTGTACCTGTGGATGTATTTCAAGACCTACCTTCAAACTCAGTGCCTCTTTGCTTGACATCATGGGAAAATCAAAAGAAATCAACCAAGACCTCAGAAAACAAATTGTAGACCTCCACAAGTCTGGTTCATCCTTGGGCGCAATTTCCAAACGCCTGAAGGTACCACGTTCATCTGTACAAACAATAGTACGCAAGTATAAACACCATGGGCAGAACTGAAAAAGCATGTGCGAGCAAAGAGGCCTACAAACCTGACTCAGTTACACCAGCTCTGTCAGCAGGAATGGGCCAAAATTCACCCAACTTATTGTGGCAATGCTACCAAATACTAATTCAGTGTATGTAAACTTCTGACCCACTGGTAATGTGATGAAAGAAATCAAATCTGAAATAAATAATTCTCTACTATTATTCTGACATTTCACATTCTTAAAATAAAGTGGTGATCCTAACTGACCTAAGACAGGGAATTTTTACTAGGTTTAAATGTCAGGAATTGTGAAAAACTGAGTTTAAATGTATTTGGCTAAGGTGTATGTAAACTTCCGACTTCAACTGTATATATACAATGTTGTAACGATGTGCAAATGGTTAAAGTACAAAAGGAAAAAAAAACATAAATATGGGTTGTATTTACAATGGTGTTTGTTCTTAACTGGTTGCCCTTTTCTTGTGGCAACCGGTCACAAATCTTGCTGCTGTGATGGCACACTTTGGTATTTCACCCAGTAGATATGGGAGTTTAACAAAATCGGGTTCGTTTTCGAATTCTTTGTGAATCCATGTAATCTGAGGAAAATGTATCTCTAATATCGTCATACATTTGGCAGGAGGTTAGGAAGTGTAGCTCAGTTTTCACCTCATTTTATGGGCAGTGTGCACATAGCCTGTCTTCTCTTGAGAGCCAGGTCTGCCTACAGCGGCCTTTCTCAATAGCATGGCTATTCTCACGGAGTCTGTACATAGTCAAAGCTTTCCTTAAATTTGGGTCAGTCACAAGGGTCAGGTATTCTGCCACTGTGTACTCTCTGTTTCGGGCCAAATAGCATTCTAGTTTGCTCAGTTTTTTTGTTAATTGTTTCCAATGCGTCAAGTAATTATCTTTTTGTTTCTTCATGATTTGGTTGGGTCTAACTGTGTTGCTGTTCTGGGGCTCTGTGGGGTCTGTTTGTGTTTGTGAACAGAGCCCCAGGACCAGCTTGCTTAAGGGACTCTTCTCCAGGTTCATCTCTCTGTAGGTGATGGCTTTGTTATGGAAGGTTTGGGAATCGCTTCCTTTTAGGTGGTTGTAGAATTTAACGGCTCTTTTCTGGATATGGATAATTATTGGGTATCGGCTCTGCATGCATTATATGGTGTTTTACGTTGTACACGGAGGATATTTTTGCAGAATTCTGCATGCAGAGTCTCAATTTGGTGTTTGTCCCATTTTGTGAATTCTTGGTTGGTAAGCGGACCCCAGACAACACAACCATAAAGGGCAATGGGTTCTACAGTACATCTCCATTTTGGATAGATAATTCTTTGTTTGTTTAGTGTTTTCCAATTTTCCCAGAAGTGGTTAGTCTATGGATTCTTCAATTACATTGAGCTGATTTCTGATGTGCTTTTCCTCCTTTTTCCATAATGTATTTCTGTATTGTTTTAGTGATTCCCCATAGTGAAGGCGTAGACTCAGGTTTTCTGGGTCTCTGTGTTTTTGGTTGGACAGGTTTCTCAATTTTTTTCTTTGGTTTTTGCATTCTTCATCTAACCATTTGTCATAGTTGTTCATTTTCTTCTGTTTTCTGTTTGAAATTTTTAGATTTGATAGGGAAGCTGAGAGGTCAAATATACTGTTTAGATTTTCTACTGCCAAGTTTACACTTTCACTATTACAATGGAATGTTTTGATCAGGAAGTTGTCTAAAGGGATTGAATATGTTGTTGCTTAATTGTTTTTGGTAGGTTTCCACACTACATTCCCTCCATCTATAGCATTTCTTAATATTACTCAGTTCCTTTGGCTTTGATGCCTCATGATTGAGTATTGCTCTGTTCAAGTAGACTGATTTTGCTGTGATCTGATAGGGGTATCAGTGGGCTGACTGTGAACGCTCTGAGAGACTCTGGGTAGAGGCCAGTGATAAAGTAGTCTACAATACTCCTGCCAAGAAATGGGCTAAAGGTGTACCTACCATTGGAGTCCCCTCGAAGCCTACCATTGACTATTTACATACCCAGCAATCGACAGAGCTGCAGGAGTTGTGACCTGTTTTTGTTGGTTATGTTGTCATAGTTGTGCCTAGGGGGCATTTTGTGGAGGGAATGCTGTCACCTCCAGGCAGGTGTTTGTCCCCCTGTGTGCTGAGTGTATCAGGTTCTTGTCCAGTTCTGGCATTTAGGTTGCCAAAGACTAGTACATGTCCCTGGGCCTGGAAATGATTGATTTCCCCCTCCAGGATGAAGAAGCTGTCTTCATTAAAGTATGGGGATTCTTGTGGGGGGATATAGGTTGCACACAGGAGGACATTTTTCTCTGTTAAGATCATTTCCTTTTGAATTTCTAGCCAAATGTAAAATGTTCTTGTTTTGATTAATTTAATAGAGTGAGTTAGGTCTGCTCTATACCAAATTAGCATAGCCCCTGAGTCCCTTCCCTGTTTCACACCTGGTAGTCCAGGTTCTTGCTCTTTAGGCCAAAGGCAGATGACCTCGGGCCATGGTTATTCCAGGATGAGATAGTAAAAGCTTTATCTCTCTCTCTCCTATGAGATGCATATGTCTTGGGGGTTATCTGGACAGCTATACCTGACTGGGATGTCATTTTCAGGCTCTGTCCAACAGGGTCCCCTGTCCAGAGTGGAATTCAAGGCAAAACGTCTCATTAGCTCAGGCCCTTGAAAGATGGGGCACTGCATTTCAAATTCAGTTACACATTCCCTTTGAATGGAGGGAAAAGAAGAACAGGGCAGAGAAAGAGGCGGGAAAGAAAGAGTGAGAGATGGGCTCAACACAGAGACAGAGAGAGAGAGTTGAGGGGGAGTACAGTCTGCTGAGACTACAGTAATTTCATGCCATCATTGTCACCTTGGGCAGGAGACATATTCTAATGTAGTTTCTGTGAGGATCTCGTGGACAATAAAGCTATTGAGAGATAAAAATGTGGTTTGTGTGGGGTTGGCTTCCCATGCCACATTGAAAGGTCTGAGCATAGTTGAATTGTGACATAGTGAGAAATTGCAATATGAGGTGAATGTTATAGACTGGATAAAAGCCCATTCTTTTAGTATCTCATATAATGAGTGCATTGGATACAGTATCATTTTAACTAATTGTGTGTTAATTGTGTATTCATCCAAAGGGTGACATTTCTCTGTTCAAAGGAGCAAAGCAGAATTGGTCAGTGGTCTGACAGTGTAGCTCAGTTGGTAGAGCATGGTGTTTGCAACAGCAGGGTTGTGGGTTCGATTCCCACGGGGGGCCAGCACAGAAAAAAGAAAAAAAAAAATGTATGAAATTGTATGAAATGTATGTATTCACTACTGTAAGTCGCTCTGGGTAAGAGCATCTGCTAAATGACTAAAATGTAAAAATGTAATGAACTCTACTTTTTCTATTCACCCTTCCAATAAAGAGTACTGTGAAGCAGAGCATTAGTATATCAATTAATCATGTACTTAAATGAAAGACTGTGACCCATTGTACAAGTCCCTCTCGGTATCTGGTATTTAAATAAATAAAATGAATCTAAAATGACCTCCCAGCCATTCACCACTCTGCCCTGTTGTCACAAGCAGGAAGGCGGAATCGCCTTGATCCAGTCTCCCTCGCCCCAGCCCCTTGCCTACAGAGCACTGTGCCCAGACACATTTGGTACTAAGTGCCATAGTGGCACCATAGCTATAAGCTGAGTGGTTGGATCAACCTCCAGTCTTTGGCAAGTGGGTAAGTTTGGACCCGTCCTGGTTCAGATTTGTCTCTTAGAATGCTGGTCTGAAACCCTCCCGCCTATAGCCATGAGCAGTGGCATAGCCATGGTAGTCGTTTACCTCTGTCACTAATGATTTAGACTGATGTGCTGGAATTCAGCAGGGGGAACTGGGTTTCTCTAAATGAGGACTTTCTCAGAGAGAGGACAGTCAAGGGTGGCAGGGCCAGGGAGGTGAAACAACACCACAGCTAGAGAGGAGAGACGTTCCTCTTTCCAGTCCTCCAAGTGAGCTTATAACTGTGATTAGCTGATGCTATAGAAAGCACCCAGGGAGTCTTGGTGGCCTGCTGGTTCCATGATGAATGTCCAACATCTAATAAAGCAATGAGACAGAAAAGGGTGTGTGTTCCTAGGATTATTGCCAAAGCTATGATCCAGTCAAAGGAAAGATGCAAAGCCAGGGAGTCCAAATGGTATACCAGTCAATTGGTACAGACCTTATGGTGTAATGACATTCTCTGTACTCACAAATAGAGTGTGGTAGCAACTATCCTGCTGTTTGCTCTACAGCCACCCCTCTGTCGTTAAGGTGGACGGGGGTATTTATTGACCACCTGTCACCCATCAGCTACCCCCTTAACCGACCCCTTAATAAACACTTCAGGGGGCCAGGGGCTGGGTTGTCATGAGGAGGACCAAATGATTTAGACCTATTCTTTGCCAGACAGACTGATGAACTGAAATGGTTAAGGTGGTGGACAACCTTGGTTGCAGATTTCACCTTTCTCTTAGATATAGCGTTTGTATTTAATTGTATAATCCATTTAGACAAATCCATTTAGACTTTTCAGTCTTCCCAAAAATTGTGTGATTTGATTTCTAAACTCGCACTAAATAGACCTATGCATGTACTGCCAGTTCTTGAATTCATTCATTGAATGTATTTGGATTACCTGTCATGGAGCTTGATTTCAGTATGTAGAAACTCTGCTCTCCTTTTCAATCAATGGACAATTTATAATGTCAGTATATGTGTGTTTTATTATCTACACTGAGTGTATAAAACATTAGGAATGTCTTCCTAATATTGAGTTGCACCCCCTTTTGCTCTCAGAACAGCCTCAATTCAACGGGGCGTGGACTCTACAAGGTGTCTAAAGCATTCCACAGGGATGCTGGCCTATGTTGACTCCAATGCTTCCCACAGTTGTGCCAAGTTGGCTGGATGTCCTTTGGGTGGTGGACCATTCTTGATTCACAAGGGAAATTGTTGAGCGTTAAAAACCCATCAGCGCTGCAGGTCTTGACACACTCAAACCAGTACGCCTGGCACCTACTACCATACCCCGTTCAATAGCACTTAACATTTTATCATGCACATTTGGTAGGTAGACTTGCGGTTGAGCATGTTGGGCCAGTAACCAAAAGGGTAATGGTTAGAATCCTCGAGCCGGCAGGGTGGAAAAATCTGCCAATCTGCCTTTAAGCTAGGCAGTAAACAACAACTGCTCCGTGGGCAGCAATGACATGGATGTTGATTAAGGCAGCCCCCTTCACCTCTTTTGATTCCGAGGGGTTGGGTTAAATGTGAAAGACACATTTTGGTTGAATGCATTCAGTTGCGCAACTGACTAGGTATCCCCTTTCCCTTTCCCTTCACCCTCTGAATAGTACAAACGCTGGAGAGCATTTGTGCCCTACGGCACACTGCAGGGGCTAAAACGTTCCTCCACATCTGCCAAGACAGCTGAGAGACTGGGAGGCAGATACGGGATTAGCATACCGCGCTGTCACCGTAGGCATTCGCTACCAGAGGTGCATGGCTGCTCACACACACGCATGTAGCTCTTCGTGGAGGGAGAGTAGGCTCATCATTGAGATACCCCCACG
This sequence comes from Salmo trutta, assembly GCF_901001165.1. Lineage (NCBI taxonomy): Eukaryota > Metazoa > Chordata > Actinopteri > Salmoniformes > Salmonidae > Salmo > Salmo trutta. Next base: position 6,290,127 of record NC_042965.1, on the reverse strand, counting down.
CGGAATGCAAATTATCAGAGAAAACGCACACAGAACTCTGAGTCTTTCCTTTATCAGGTTTTCACTGAGTTTGTCAACGGGTTGGTGGTGGTGATTCTGGGAGGATACGTTCAAGCTGTGTTTTAGTGGGGTAATAATGGTCGGAATCACATTAATTCCAGGTACTAATGATGTAAAGGTATTGTGATGTAGGCTTACTGTATCTGATTATTTACATCGTCGGATGGGGCCACAGTGTCTCCCGACCCCTCCTGTCTCAGCCTCCAGTATTTATGCTGCAGTAGTTTATGTGTAGGGGTCAGTCTGTTATATCTGGAGTATTTCTCCTCTTATCGGGTGTCCTGCGTGAATTTAAGTATGCTCTCTCTAATTCTCTCTTTCTTTCTCTCGTTTTCTCTTTCTTTCTTTCTCTCTTTCTTTCTTTCTCTCTCTCGGGGGACCTGAGCCCTAGGACCATGCCTCAGGACTACCTGGCCTGATGACTCCTTGTTGTCGCCAGTACACCTGGCCGTGCTGCTGCTCCAGTTTCAACTGTTCTGTCTGCGGCTATGGAACCCTGACTTGTTCACCGGACGTGCTACCTGTCCCAGACCTGCTGTTTTCAACTCTCCAGAGAGAGAAGGAGCGGTAGAGATACTCTGAATGATCGGCTAAGAAAAGCCAACTGACATTTACTCCTGAGGAGCTGACTTGTTGCACGTTCGACAACCACTGTGATTACTATTATTTGACCCTGCTGGTCATCTACGAACATTTGAACATCTTGGCCAAGTTCTGTTATAATCTCCACCCGGCACAGCCAGAAGAGGACTGGCCACCCCTCATAGCCTGGTTCCTCTCTAGGTTTCTTCCTAGGTTCTGGCCTTTCTAGGGAGTTTTTCCTAGCCACCGTGCTTCTACACCTGCATTGCTTGCTGTTTGGGGTTTTAGGTTGGATTTCTGTACAGCACTTTGTGACATCAGCTGATGTAAGAAGGGCTTTATAAATACATTTGATTGATTGACAAACAGTGGTGGAAAAAGTACCCAATTGTCATACTTGAGTAAAAGTAAAGATACCTTCATACAAAATGAGTCAAGTAAAAGTGAAAGTAATCCAGTAATATACTACTTGTGTAAAAGTCTAAAAGTATTTGTTTTTAAATATACTTAAGCATCAAAAGTAAATGTAATTGCTCACAAATATACTTAACTATCACATTTTGAAACTATTATTTCAAATGTGTTATATTAAGCAAACCAGACGGCACCATTATTATATATTTTTTAAAGATTTTAATTTACGTATAGCCAGGGGCACACTCAGACATAATTCACAAACAAAGCACGTGTTTGGTGAGTCCGCCAGATCAGTGGCAGTATGGATGACCAGGAATGTTCTCTTGATAAGTGTGTAAATTAGACAATTTTCCTGTCCTGCTAACAATTCAAAATGTAACAAGTTGATTTGCTAGTCAGGGAAAATGTTTGTAGTAAAAATTGCATTATTTTATTAGGAGTATAGTGAAGTAAAAGTTGTAAAAAATATAAATAGTAAAGTACAGATACCCCGAAAAAGTAGTACTTTCAAGTATTTTTATTTAAATAAGTTACACCACTTTTTACAAATATTACATTTGGGGTGTAATGATGGGGTATGACAGTTAGAACCTTGTTTCATGCTTCTACTGTTACTGGGGAGAGAATAAGAGCTGTGGACTGCCTGAGACCAACGAGTTGTTTACTGCGCGGTCACACAGGTGCGACGTTCCTTCTTTTTCCTCTGTAATGAATAAGCTATTGTCCGGTTGGAATATTATCGAAGATTTATGTTAAAAAGACCCTAAGGATTGATTGTAAACATCGTTTGACACGTTTCTACAAACGGTAATGGAACTTTTTGACTTTTCGTCTCGGGTTTTGCGCTCGCACACTATGCCTGTGGAATAGTGATCTGAACGCGCGAACAAAACGGAGGTATTTGGACATAAATATGGAGTTTATCGAACAAAACAAACATTTCTTGTGGAAGTGGGAGTCCTGGGAGTGCATTCCGCCGAAGATCAGAAAAGGTAAGTGAAGATTTATAATACTATATCTGAGTTTTGTTGACTCCAGAACTTGGGGGGTAAATGTATAGCTTGCTTTGATGGCTGAGCTCTGTACTCAGAATATTGAACAATGTGCTTTCGCCGTAAAGCTATTTTGAAATCTGACACAACGGTTGCATTAACTTCTATGGGCTACGTGGGATGCTAGCGTCCCAACTGCGGGACACAGCCAGTGAAATATCAGGGCGGCAAATTCAAAAACAACAAAATGTCATAATTCAACTTTCTCAAACATCCAACTTTTTTACACCATTTTAAAGATACACTTCTCCTTGATGCAACCACATTGTCCAATTTCAAAAAGGCTTTACAGCGAAAGCAAAACATTAGATTATGTTAGGAGAGTACATAGACAAAAATAATCACACAGCCATTTTCCACATTGACGGGATAGTAGTGGAGGAGGTGGAAAGTTTTAAGTTCCTCGGTGTACACATCACGGACAAACTGAAATGGTCCACCCACACAGACAGCGTGGTGAAGAAGGCACAACAGTGCCTCTTCAAACTCCGGAGGGCTGAAGAAATTTGTTTTGTCATCTAAACACTCACAAACTTTTACAGATGCACAATCGTGAGCATCCTGTCGGGCTGTATCACCGCCTGGTATGGCAATTGCACCGATCTCAACCGCAAGGCTCTCCAGAGGGTGGTGAGGTCTGCACAATGCATCATAGGGGTCAAACTACGTGCCCTCCAGGACACATACAGCACCCGATGTCACAGGAAGGCCAAAAAGATCATCAAGGACAACAACCACCCGAGCCATTGCCTGTTCACCCCTCTATCATCCAGAAGGCGAGGTCAGTGCAGTTGCATCAAAGCTGAGACCGAGAGACTAAAAAACAGCTATCTCAAGGCCACCAGACTGTTAAAAAGCCATCACTAACATAGAGAGGCTGCTGCCAACATACAAATCTCTGGCCACTAAAATAAACGGACTTAATAAAGGTATCAGTAGTCACTTTAAATTACACCACTTTAATAATGTTAACATATCCTACATTCCTCAACTCATATGTATATACTGTATTCCATACCATCTACTGCATCTTGCCTATGCCGCACGCCATCGCTCATCCATATATTTATTTGTACATATTCTTATTCCGTCCCTTTACATTTGTGTGTATAAGGTAGTAGTTGTGAATTTGTTAGATACTACTTAGATATTACTGCATAGTCGGAACTAGAAGCACAAGCATTTCACTTCACTCGCATTAACATAACATAGCTCTGCTTAGTTGCCAAAGCAACTAAGCAGAGCTAGGCTGTCTCCAGCCGAACGGCTATACAGGCTTCACACTAAGAGTTGCCTGTATTGCAGGATTACTGGTCCTTTTGACTCCACCTGTCCACTAAAAGACCAGGCTCACTGGTTGGAGCGAGTACTCTGGTGGGCCATACGGAGAACTTTTCCTCTCCCCTTACTCGCACCCCTTTTCATGCGATTTTGCTGTGGGGGAACCAATCTAAATCTCTCCGGGTACTCATCGACTCTGGGGCCGACGAGAGCTTTATGGACGCTACCCTGGCATCCGGCTGGGCATCCCCACTCAGCCCCTCAGCATTCCCATGGACGTTAGAGCACTGGACGAGCGCTCTATAAGCCGGTCACCCACACTACCACTTCCATCAACCTACAAGTGTCAGGGAACCACAGCGAGACGATCGAAATGCTGCTCATTAAGTCTCCTCATGTTCCTGTATTATTGGGATTCTCTTGGCTCCAGCGACACAATCCCCTTATTGACTGGTCCGCTGGTGCCATCATGGGCTGGAGCCTGTTCTGACACGCTCATTGCCTGAAGTCAGCAGGTAGCCTAGTGGTTAGAGTGTTGGGCCAGTAACCAAAAGGTTGCTAGTTTGAATGTAATCTTGGTTTCATCAGACCAGATCATCTTGTTTCTCATGGTCTGAGTCCTTTAGGTGCCTTTTGGAAAACTCCAGGAGGGCTGTCATGTGCCTTTTACTGAGGAGTGACTTCCGTCTAGCCACCTTACCATAAAGGCCTGATTGGTGGAGTGCTGCAGAGATGGTTTCATTCGGTAAGGTTCTTCCATCTCCATAGAGGAACTCTGGAGCTGTGTCAGAGTGACCATCGGGTTCTTGGTCAGCTCCCTGACCAAGGCCCTTATCCCCGAATGGCCCAGTTTGGCCGGGCAACCAGCTCTAGGAAGAGTTTTTGTGGTTCCAAACTTCTTCCATTTAAGAATGATGGAGGCCACTGTGTTCTTGGACTTTCAATGCTGCAGACATTTTTTGGTTCCCTTCCCCAGATTTGTACCTCGACACAATTGTGTCTCTGAGCTCTACGGATAATTCCTTCGACCTCATTGCTTGATTTTTGCTCTGACATGCACTGTCATCTGTGGGACCTTATATAGACAGGTGTGTGCCTTTCCAAATCATGTCCAATTAATTGAATTTAGCACAGGTGGACTCCAATCAAGTTGTAGAAACAACTCAAGGATGATTAATGGAAACAGAATGCACCTGAGCTCAATTTTGAGTCTTATAGCAAAGGGTCTGAATACTTATGTAAATAAGCTATTTTAGTTTTTTGTATTTAAAACATTTGCAAAAATGTCTAAAAACCAGTTTTCGCTTCGTCATTATGAGGTATTGTGTGTAGATTGAGGATTTTTTGTTAATTTCATCCATTTTAGAATAAGGCTGTAATGTAACAAAATGTTGAAAAAGACAAGGGGTCTGAATACTTTCTGAATGCACTGTATAGACTGAATACACTGTACACACACACACACACACACACACTAGCGACATGCCTGAGGCGATGAAAGCATTCCAGCTGCAGTGTCCCTGGTGGGAGTGGGGCGGATACACAAACACACATGCAAAACAACCTTCTATACTACAGCCTGCCTTACAAAGAACCCACAAAGGTCACATCAGTGCACTACGTGCTAGCTTATTCTAGTTTTCAGGTAGCCATATAATAACTATGAAATTTCCTCACAGGGCAATGTATCGGGTTGTGACATCGTTATGGTAGAGTTGGAGTTAATACTCGAAGAGGGACCTAAACTGTATAGCCTTACAGTAAGATGAACATTTATAGTAAGTCATGGATTTTTCAATAATGTGGTACAATGCACTATTTCAATGCTTAATTCAAACTTGTGCTTAGTTTATGCTTCGCTTTACACCTCCCGATGTGTCATCACTCTTATTCAAAGAAAGATGTAAAAATAAATGGCAGACAATTACTCTCTCTCTCTTTCAACAGTTCTGCCCATTAACAGTCAGGGGCTGTGATTTGAACCTAACCCAGAATCTCTTTAATGAGTGCAATGATCCACAGCGAGAGCACAGGTAAAGTGCTTTTTATGAGAGGGTCCCTATTCCAGCGGCCGCTTTTATTCCATATCCTGCTTCAAAGCACTGCTTCAAATCAAGCCGACGAGACTCCATCTCCTCTTATCTGCCACTGTATAGGTCCTCCAGTGCAAGTTTAGATGTAAAGGAATGATGGAGGAGGATGTATTGCATGTAGGGTTGCAAAATTCCAGGAACTTTCAATAAATTCCCTGGTTTTCCAGAAATCCTTGTTGGAGGATTCTGGATTTCCTGCTTATTTACTCCTGAATCTTCCAACCGGGATTTCGTGAAAACCAGGGAATTTATTGAACGTTCCTGTAATTTTTCAGCCCTAATTGCATGTACACGGGGATACGGGGGAAGTTAGCTGAATTAGCTGAATATGAGGTAGGAGAATTCCAGGGAGTAGTTAGAGGCCTACATAGCTACACAGCTCTGTGCTTGGTGAGGAGTGTACAGTTGTACCGGTCTCTGTCCGTGTTCTTCCTTCCTCAGACCTGTACAGACACTTTAGAATGGTAGTAACTGTAGTGAAGGGATGGGCAACTTTTCCAATTGATATTGGAACTCAGTCTGGGTCCCAACTTACTGTTGCAAGTTAGAAAAGTAGAATACACAAGGTGCAATTTAGAAATGTAGTTGTGCATCAGCAGTTTTTCTCTTGTTATGTCAGATATTGACAGTCAATCAATTAGCCCATGTCAGCTAACATGTTTGAGATAGGTAAGGTTAGGTAAGTTAGTCTAGCGGCCAGCTATCTAAACTTGTAGTAATCATGGTCAAATTACCGACCGGGGGGCCCCCATTGATTTTGTTAGTCACTCTTACTCAAATATCATATTAAACACTGTAAACATTTCTCTCCACCCTATGGCCAAATGTGTAGAATTGTAGGAAATGAGATGTTAAAACTGCCCAAAAAAGTATCTGCCCCATGGAAACATTTGTAGAATTGCATGAAATTAGATATAAAATTGCTAAATCTTCTCTCCGCCCCATTGCAAAATGTGTAGAATTGTAGTAAATGTGCTTTATAACTGAAACAGTTTCTCTATGCCCCATGGCAAAATGTATAGAATTGCAGGAAATAGACTGTAAAACATAATTTGTTTTCTTCGCTGTCAAGGTAGGAGCAGCGGGGGCCCAAATGTTTGCTTAGGACCCCCCAAAGTCTATGGACAGCTTTGACTGCATGTGTGGGTATTGATGTGGGTATGCAGACCCGCGAGCCACTGTGGCCCATCATGATGAGTTCAGATTTTTTGTGGCCCCCACCCCCATCAAAGTTGCCCATCCCTGCTGTATTGAAACCAGTATATTTCAGTTGAAGTATTGAACTATACCTGTTCAAAGTTAGATTGTGTTATATGATTGGTGTCCTAAAGGGTGACCCTTGGTGGAAGTCAGGCACACCCATGGGCCCTTTGTAGGGCTATAATTAAGGCCCTCATTTATATTCAGAGTGGAAATGAAATGGCCATCTGAACAACTTTATGTGCCCTCGTAAATAAAGCCTAGGACTTCCAATACTTTTTCCACAAAGGAGGTTAACTTGTGTGTGTGTTTTCCTGCATGCCAGTTTGTGCTAGCTCATCTGTTGAAGAATCAGTATTTGTAAAACCTTTGAAATACATTTGCACCTTCACGCTTGACTGTGGATGGAAATAAAGTATTACAAATAAGTGTCAAAACTACACTGTAGCTATCGGGTTGTAGTGCGCAAAAATGGGGGTAAAAAAAGTATATTTTTATTGTTAGATCATTACTCAGTTCTCCTGGTGTTCCATTACTGTGATAGACATCCTACTGGGTAACTACATACAACTTGAACGGCCCAATCTAGCTAATAACAAAGCATCTTGGGCAAGAGAAATAGTTGGATAGCTTTGAGGTTGGATTGAATGAATGAAAAAAGAAAATGTCACTGTCCATACCCGAATATCTCAGAGAGAGGCTGACAATGAACATCCATCAAAGGGAGATGCAGACCCCACAGTCTTCAAAAGGCACACTGAGAAGTGCATTCAGGGTTATTAAATAGATTAATATTGACAGGATCTTTCCTATTCGAGGTGAATGGAAGAAAGGGGGCAGAGAGACAGAGCGCACAGTCTAACACTCTCCCCAACTTGCTCATTGGACCGAGCCATTGCTGAGCCAATCAGGGTAAGTTTTGTTGGCACGAACTCTGAGACGTCCTTCAACACTTTGGCCCCATTCATCTCGCCAAACCACCCTCCTAAGAATTTAACTGGCGGGCAAACACAGAGTGTTCCAGTAATGGTGGGGGAACCTTGGCTGTCTGTGTGAATATTTACCCTTTCATCAAAGGAGGAGCATGCATAGAAATCTCTACCCAGGTTTGGAGGCTCAGGATCAGGCTTTATGAAGGAAGAGGAGAGGAGGGATGCTGTGGGGAATGATGAATTGGCAATGGCTGTCTATGGAGGAGAGATTACTCAGAGATGCACAGCCAGGTATATGGGTGTAGGAGGGAGCACCAATGGGGGCAACACAATGATAAGATTGCTTTTCAGACCCACAAAATCCAATAAAAAGAGAGTAAGAGTTTTTAAAGATCTGTTTCTACTATACTATGAAACTAAACACCATTTTGTACATAATGTTGCTGCTACGGTCTCTTATGACCGAAAAGAGCTTCTGGATATCAGAACAGCGATTACCCACAATTGAACAGAACAAAGATTTTTTCTTTAATGAGTCTGACGCGAAGGATGTACTGCTTCTCTGAGACCAGGCCCAAATCCCCGTAATTTGTGTGAAGAAAAGGTGGAAGAACATGGGGCGGAGATCGGGGTGCCTTGTGAAAATTAGTCTGCGAGTGGGTAACCCACCTCTACCATCCGTTCTATTGGCCAACTTACAAACACTGGAGAATAAACTGGATGATCTCTGTTCGATACTATCCTACATCAATAACAGCTGGTCTGCGATGTCTAATATTAAGGTATTGCTCGCCTGAGATAGAGTACCTCTGATTCAGAGGGGTTGGGTTAAATGCGGAAGACACATTTCATTTGAAGGCATTCAGTTGTACAACTGACTAGGTATCCCCCTTTCCTTTCATGATAAACTGTAGACCACACCATCTACCAAGAGAGTTTTCATCTATATGTTTCATAGCCGTCTATTTACCACCACAAGCCGATGCTGGCACTAAGACCGCACTCAACGAGCTGTATATGGCCATAAGCAAACAAGAAAAGCTCATCCAATAGCAGCATTCCTAGTGGCTGGGGACATTAATGCAGGCAAAAACCGTTTAAAACCGTTTAACCTCATTTCTACCAGCATGTCACCTGTGCAAACAGAGGGGAAAACATCTCTAGACCACCTTTACTCCACACACAGAGACGCATACAAAGCTCTCCCTCGCCCTCCATTTGGCAAATCTTCTCTCCTCCTGATTCCTGCTTACAAGCAAAAACTAAAGCAGGAAGTACTAGTGACTCGCTCAATACGGAAGAGGTCAGATGACGCGGATACTACGCTAGAGGACAGTTTTTTTTAGCACAGACTGGAATATGTTACAGTCACCGGCTTCATCAATAAGTGCATCGACGACGTCGTCCCCAAAGTGACCGTACGATTATCCCTACCAGAAACCATGGATTACAGGCAACATCTCTACTGAGCTAAAGGCTAGAAAATTATAGAGAGAGCATCCCTATGTACTTTCCATTATGTCGACTGTAAGCGCACGGGCAGCGCCATTGAGGCAATCTCTAATTTGGTTCTCCAGTTCCATCTCCAGTTGCAAAGAAAAAGCCACATCTCAGACTGGCCAATAAAAAGAAAAGATCAAGATGGGCAAAAGAACACAGACACTGGAAAGAGGAACTCTGCCTAAAAGGCCAGCATCCCGGAGTCGCCTCTTCACTGTTGACATTGAGACTGGTGTTTTGCGGGTAATATTTAATGAAGCTGCCAGTTGAAGACTTGTGAGGCATCTCTTTCTCAAACTAGACACTCTAATTTGCTTGTCCTCTTACTCAGTTGTGCACCGGGGCCTCCCACTCCTCTTCCATTCTGGTTAGTTTGCGCTGTTCTGTGAAGGGAGTAGTACACAGCACTGTATGAGATCTTCAATTTCTAAGCATTTTCTTGAATGGAATAGCCTTCATTTCTCAGAACAAGAATAGACAGACGAGTTTCAGAAAAAAGGTCTTTGTTTCTGTCCATTTTGAGCCTGTAATCGAACCCACAAATGCTGATGCTCCAGATACTCAACTAGTCTAAAGAAGGCCAGTTTTATTGCTTCTTTTATCAGAACAACAGTTTTCAGCTGTGCTAACATAATTGCAAAAGGGTTTTCTAATGATCAATTAGCCTTTTAAATGATAAACTTGGATTTATAAACACAATGTGCCATTGGAACACAGGAGTGATGGTTGCTGACAATGGGCCTCTGTACTGTACACCTATGTAGATATTCCATTAAAAATGTGCCGTTTCCAGCTACAATAGTCATGTCTACACTGTATTTCTGATCAATTTGATGTTATTTTAATGGACAAAAAAATGTGATTTTCTTTCAAAAACAAGGACAGTGTAGATTAACCTATTCTAGAGTAAAAACACATTTTGCTTAAGGGTTTATAAGTAACACACAGCAGTCAGCATGGTCAATTGGATATAAACAAGCAGAACATTGAAAGTTTCATCAAACTTCAGTCTGATATATATTTTTTAAATGTTTTATTTCAGTAAGTCAGTTAAAAAACAAATTTTTATTTACAATGACGGCCAAACCCGGACGACGCTGGGCCAATTGTGCACCGTCCTATGGGACTCCCAATCACGGCCGAATGTGACGCAGCCTGGATTCGAACCAGATACTGCAGTTTCATAGTCCAGTCATCAAAATAAAGATTCCCAATTTCCCCAACCCTCCAACTTTCTATAATTCACTAATACAGTAGCCTGATAAATTATTTTAAATGTTAGAAATTAAATAGTTTAATAGAAACCATGCAAAAAGTTATAAACCATGAGCGTCCTGAAATACAGAGCTACGCTTACTTGTAGGTTTCCAGGGCAAATTCAGATTACTCTTTTTACTTGGGGGAGTTGTGATATACTGGGGATCTTTAATGCATACAAACAAAATGGCTTCCATTCTTCAATAGAAATAAGCACTACTGCTCTAAAGGGAAAGGGCTGATGGGGTGCCAAGGAACCTCTCCTCACACACATGGGAATGTGTTTCACCCTCAAGTACTGTAACGTTATTCCTTTTCCCCTTTTCCTCTCCATGGGAATGCGAGAGAGGGTGGAAGGCAGGCATGAGGGAGGTTTTCTCCCCTGTCATCTCTCAGTGCTAGCGAGTGTGCTCTGCTCTCAGATCAACAAAGCCCCAGTCACATATTATGTGTCGGCTCTACGCTGCTCTGCAAACCTTTCAGAGACCCGAAAGATACGGGTACATTAAAAAAGAATGACCTTATTATGAGGTAGAAAAACAGGTTATATTTTTCTGGTATGTAGACAGAGTAAAGGTAGTAATGGCAGGATCAAATGTTTTATTTATTCATTTGTTGACATCTATTCATAATTCAATAGCTCACTGTGTAAGCTTCAAATGACGTCGTAAGACTACAAGCGGTATAATGCAAATGCCCATCTACTTAGCAAGGATGACTATAACAAAGAAGCAACTCACAATATTAATATTGCAAGATCATGTTCCTCTGTTTAGTAGCAATATATTGCATAATATTTACATAAATATAACTCCATAGAAAATAACAGCATATAATATGAATGTGAAAATAATCTAACAATGTGCTCTTTTGGTTTGTGGTTTCACTAGAGTCATACGGCTATGTCCCGAACCTTGTGAAAAACCATTTCAGATAATACACCTTAACATTATCAGCTGAAAAAGTTAACGTGCCTCAGTCATGTTCCTCTTTTCAAAGTAGAACCATACATAATAAAACATTGTATTACTTCCACCAAATTTAAAGTTGTATTTTAATCTACAGCATATCTAATGTCATGAGTGATTCATTATTTCCCAAATAAAAAATGTAAATAAGATTTTAAAATAAGATTTAAAAACCCTTGTTTTTTAACATATTGGTAAGATTCCCCTCAAATGGATTCTGCTATGAGTTTTCCATTGTCTACTTGGAGATGTGGAAGACCAATCCTGATCCATGCCTCACAACAGCACAACATCACAGCAGTGTCATCAGCACATATCTCTCGGGCCTTGGCAGTTATTCCACGCTTCTTCAATGGTTTCTCCCCTGGCCACCTCTCTCTCTCTCTCTCGCTGTCTCTCAGTTTGTCGGTCGATCGGTCTCTCTCTCGCTCTCTCTCCCATTACTATCTCATGCCTACACTTATTTATTTACACTCATATGTTTGTAGAGCCACAAACACCCACGTACATGAAATAATAATCCGGATAAAACACTCACAAATACTCTCAATCTACAAACTCACAATCCCCCCCCCCCCACACACACACACACACACACACACACACACACACACACACACACACACACACACACACACACACACACCCAGCCCTTTGTGCTCTCTCCCACACCAGCACTCCTCTGGGGGCCTATTCTGTGCTCCAGACCCCTTTAGAGGGGCAGCAAGCCGTAAAATGACCCCATGCTGTCCCCGCTCGGCTCGGCCCCGCCTGGTTCCGCCTGTTTCCCAGGGATCCGCTAAGGGGCCAGCTCCCCCAGGCCCTCCTCTCACGCCACACCACCTCCTAGGGCCAAACGCTAAAGCAGGCTCCCCGCCCAGGACAATGGGGGCTGGAGAACGTGGGAAAGAAATGTCATAAGGCTCTCTGACAGCGACAATGCGACCCCTTGACCCCCAGGCCTGGTCCCATGAGGGTCCTTTATGTAAACAGAGGTTGGCCAAACAAAGCAAGCCTCCGTGTTAATTAGATTCATAACCCTTATGAGGAGCTATAGAGCTGAGGAGGTGAGTGAGGCTGTGTATGGACTGCTGACCAGCTCATGATAGAGATGGAGCTGTCCTGAATGTGGCAGAAAATGCCCTTTTACCGGTCTGTGGAAGAGGCTCCACTAATTGCAGATAATTTATTGATGACATCCTAATCTTGGCAAACTTTTCTTCTCTACACCAAAAAGTTATACACATTAATTTACAACAAAAAGTAATCAAAAGTCTTAACTTATATTCATTGGGGCTGAACAAGGCATCAGCCAACAGAAGGGATTCAAACGACAATATTGAAGAGACTCCACTATTTCATAGTCGTCAACAAAGAGGGAGAACAATAGCTCAAAGGTGGTGTGGTGTTTACAATCTCATCTCCTTGTTAACAGTCCTGGTCATTTAACCTTTGACCTTTGGGTATGTCTCCACTAATTCAGACCGCTGGTCTTTCCATATGGGAGATAGAGATGCAGGTCAAATGGGGATGGCAGGACAGTCGGTTGGGGAGGAGGAGTAGGAGGAGGAAGAGGAGGGAGATGTAAAGGGATAGACACTCCACTGTGGTGTGGGATGGTTGACCAGTCAATGGAAGGTTGACTTCCCACATTGACCTCTGACCTTATGTGTTGTTGATGGGGTTACCCCAAGAGAGAGCTTCATGTTGGGTAATTTGTATAGTGGTTTTAATGGTTGTCATTGTGTTGGAGCCTTCATTATATAAAAATAAAATATCTGTAAATAATTTATTATAACTCAATGGAAAATAAATATGCCAATTACTTGTGCTGTTAATCGGAATCTTTCAATAAAAAAATGTGTGTACTCAAAACAATTGTGGTTATGGTCAACCAATGAATCAACCAAATCCAACCTCTTGTTGAGCATTTGACGAACAGGCATCTTAACCATTGACCCTTAATAGTGGTATTATCACCAGTAGTGTGGCCTGAGCCCTTAATAAAGCAGGCCTCGTGCCAGTTATCCAGGTTCAGAGATCAGCCCATGATGGTGTTGGACAGCGTGGTGGTTGGCCGTCCCATTCACACTCAATGGCCTTGTCTGCCTGCTCACGATCCCTGACAACATCCCATTGGTGACCTCATCTGGACACCAACACATGTCTGGGTCAGGGTACTGTGGTGGCTCGGGGTCAGAGGTTGAGACCTGGTTCCCAGGGGGATCATGGCTATTGACTTCACGTTCAGTTAGTGGACATCATTTCTAAACAACTCAGGCCAGACAGGGATGAGGAGAAATCCACTCCAATGCATTGCTGATGGCTGGTAGTATAATTCCACTATAACGTGAACATGAAAATTCTCTGTGGAAGGGTATGTAGAGGGAAAATTATGATGTGTAATTTGGGGATGATAATGAACTCTTTGAAATCTGACACTTTAATCTCAAGGTTAACGATGCCACGTGTAAATAGGGGCTGAGGGCACTACATTTCAGACCAGGTATTGTCAGGAACCCTACAGTACCAAATTGGATACGGGAATATTTGATATCAGTTGAATTAAGTGTAGCACCATCTCACAGCATCATGTTCAACTAACTAAATCATGTTCTATTCATCCAACTGTGGAGATCATCATCATCACATCCCTTGAGATATGCCCAGTTGAAGTGACTTGAGCAAAGATGGTTTGTCGTCCCATGTCTCTTTAGAACCATCATTAACATAAATCTATCTTTATGGCCTCTATGACTTTATAAGCAGTTCAGATGAAGATCCCTCTCGCAAACAACGCCCTTCATCCAGTCCCTTCATCCAGTCACCAAACCTAAGTGTTCAGGTTAAAGACCAATGTCAGTGTGATGTCAGAGCCCGGCTTCTACAGTATCTGGGGCACACATTGAACCCTTTAAAGTAGATGTTCAAACGATTGAGACGACAGTCAGGGACAAAGTCAAATGTGCAAGGTACTGACATTGAGGAGGGTGGAGGAGCTCCTGTACTACCCCCATCTGAGTGAAGGAAGCGTGGAGAAAAAGTCATGGCTCGGGTGGCTGGGGTCCCCAATAATCTTCTTGGCCTTCCTGCAACACCTGGTGTTGTAGGTGTCCTGAAGGGCAGACAGTGTGCACCCAAAGGGGCATTCGGCTGATCGCACCACCCTCTGTAGCTCCTTGTCGTCCGTGGCGGAGTTGCCGTACCAGGCCATGATGCAGCCCGACAGTATGCTCTCAATGTTGCTCCTGTAGAACACTGTAATGCCCTCTGGGACAGGATGAATTTCTTCAGTATCCTGAGGTTGAAGAGTCACTGACGTACCTTCACCACGGTGTCCGTGTAGTTTGACCATTTCAGCTTCTTTAGATGTGCACGCAAAGGAACTTGTCCACAATCAGCTCCTTTGTTTTGCTGACGTTGATGGAGCGATTGCTTACCTGGCACCACACCATCAGAGTGCCTACCTCCTCCCTGTAGGCCATCCTGTTGTTGTTGGTAATCAGGCCTACTACTGTCGTGTCGTCAGCAAACTTGAAGATGGAGTTGGAACTGTGTGTGGCCACTCAGTCATGGGTTTCCAGGGAGTACAGGAGGAGACTGAGGATGCACCCTTGTTAACGTTGCCTACCTGCACCACCTGGGGGTGACCCGTCAGGAAGACCAGGACCCAATTGCAAAGGGAGGAGTTCAGTCCCAGGGCTGTGAAAGTTGCAGTGAGCTTAGAGGGCACTATGGTATTGAAGGCCGAGGTGTTGTCGATGAACAGCATCCTCACATATGCCTTACTTTTGTCCAGGTGGGTAAGAGCAGTATTCAGTGCAATGGCGATTGCGTCGTCTGTAGATCTGTCAGGGCGGTAGGCGAATTAGAGAGGGTCAAGTGTTTCGGGGAGGGAGGAGGTGATCAGGTCTTTACTAGCGTCTCGAAGTACTTCATGATGACGGAGGTGAGTGCTACGGGATGGTAATCATTCAGTTCAGTTACTTTGTCTTTCTTAGTCTCAGGTATGATAGTGGACATCTTGAAGCAGGTGGGGGTAGCGGCCTGAGCTAGAAAGAGATTGAAAATGTCCGAGAACACAACAGCTAGCTGGTCTGCACATACTGTACGCTGAGGGCGCGGCAAGGGATGCTGTCTGGGCCGGAACCCTTGCGAGGTTTATCACGTTTGAATTACCTACATACGTCCTCCATGGATACCGTACGTACGTAGCCCTAGTTGTCCTCTGGGGCTCTCCTTGGCAGCTCAGAGTCTTTGTTGTGCTTGAAGTGTGAGAAGGGTGTTTAGCTCGTTTGGTAGGGCAGCGTTGATGACCTGCTGAAATGCTCCTCCACTTTATCCCTATACTTGTGTTTCACCATCTTGATTGATCTGCGTAAGTCGTAATTTTACTGTTTAACCAAACTATTCTCCCCGGTCACCATGCCGTGTTTATAAGCAGCATCTCTCTCCTTCAGGTTCACTACAAGAATGCCATCAATGCACGGTTTGATTCAGGTAAGTTTTGATCACTATCGGTATCACATCATCTATGCATGTTTTTATGAAACCGGTGACTGAATCAACATATTCATTGACGTTATCCACAGAGTCGACCCGGAACATATTCCAGTCCAGTGATCAAAACAGTCTTAGAGCGTGGATTCTGATTGTTCGGACCAGCGCTGTACAGACCTGACCCCCGGAACTTCCCTCGAGACTTTGTAGACGGGGATAAGCAAAATGGCGTCGTGATCAGATTTACCGAAAGGAGGACAGGAGACAGCCTTATACCTGTGTATAAGGCGTGTACTGTAGCAGTGAACAAGATTAGAATTTCCACGAGTATGAAAGTTAATGTGTTGGTAGTAATTCGGGAGACGGACCTCTAATTATCTTTGTTAAAGTACTCTGCCTCTGGGTGTGCGGGTATGCAATCTCCAGTTGAGAGCATTTTTGGTGTCTGCTTGGGGTGGGAAGTACACAGCCGTGGCCAAGGGTTAAATGGCTGATGTCAAGGGTTAAATGGTTGATGTCAGGGGGTAATGGCCCTCTGTGTGGGGAACCCTTAGATCACTGAGAGGGTGTTGAACATGTGTACTTAGACTGGGAGATAGATTGAGATAGAGACAAGTGTATGTTTTTTGGGGGGGATTGGCTATTGGCTGAACTGTAAGCATGGACAATTGTAGTGCTAATCAAACCTGAATTTGATGGAAGTCCTAATTATAGAGTGGTTATTATGAATTTACAAATTCCAGATACCCCAACAATATGTATTAAAAACAGAATAATCCCTGTTTTGTAGGCACTCCCCTCACTAAATCTTGTTGGCCCAGATTAATGCCGGTGCTGGTGCTGTGGCCAGGCCCTGGCTGTGTCCAAGCAGGTAGGGGCTCAGGCCAGGCCAGTGCAGCGCGTCGCTCTCTTACCAGGCCTACAGATTAGAACACGTCCCCCCGCCACCGGCTTTCATCCACGGCCAGCTCCCCAGCAGAGCACAGATACAGACGGATCCGCTTTCTCTCTTTTCGCTCTCTCCCCCTCCTCCTCCACCTCCTCCTCCCTCTACCTCTCCTCACACAGGGGGATAGAGAGCTGAGGCGCGCAGGGACAAACCTGGCGCCGTGGAAAGAGGAGGAGAGAGAAAGGGGAGAAAAGGAGAAACGTGCATTGTGCTTTTCAAATGGATGGGAAATGATTCGGTGGGATTTGCTGACAATTATACGGTGGGGTTTAATCAATTCGGCCCATTCACAGTATGGAGAGGGCTGATCCTCCAGTACAAAGGGTCTGGCCATAGGGGGGCGGTACCTGAGAAAGCACCGGCCTGGTGTAAGTAGCATGGGGCAACACTCCCCTCCTCACACACGGCATAGGAGCATATGGCCCCGCTCTGAACTTATTAACTGCCGGATTAAGGGCAATTGCAGAGACCTAAGGGCCACTGTCCGCCCCCCTCCTCACCCCCAGGAGTAGGGTTGACTGACAATGGACATTGTGTGAGGTACCCAGCTCGTCACACCCCTTACTTACCCTGTCATCCGCTCCTGTTTGATGAGGTTATTTAGAGGAGAAACCTGGTTCTGAACAAGCATCTACATCCGTCAACACACTTGTCTGGGGACTTTGTTCTGTGTTCAAAATGTTTAATTTCTTAATTCCAAAACTACCTAGTTTCTACTGTATTTAAAAAAAATCTAAAAAACATGTTGTACCTAGAGATTTCATATTGAATAGACTAAGTGCACTTGAATGTGCCCACAGATCTAATAATCGTTGCTACTCACCAGGCCTGCTCAACATGAGGACTACAGGCAGAGAAAAGGCCTATTGGCCATGGGGTTGATTAAAGGTCCAGTACGCACCATTGTAATTAGTGACTGGCTAAGAGTAGAAATGTATGGGAACCGAGAGGGGCTTGGTGGTGGAGTGTGGGTCTAGGTGTCGACACAATCTCACGGTATTACTAGTTTGACTTCAGAGTCTGACGTTTATCCACGTTTCTACAAACACACAATTTTTAAGTTTCTCCAAATATCAAATTTCAAAGTGTTTTTGACACCCTCGGTTGCTAATCCTGCTCATATAATTTTGAGGTTAAGGGTTAAGGTTTTGGATATGGTTAAAACATTCCATTTAGGCATGAACATCAAACATTCGGATTCGGAGTCCGAATGCCCTAGAAAAACCCAAGCCTACTTGATGGCAATAGCCTAACCCTAATCCTTTTCGTCATGAATCTTGTTCTGGAGGTAGCTCTGCAAAGTGGTCACAAGCTGGCACAGTCACAAAGTTAGAAAATCTGATTTTAAACCTAACCCTAAGCTTAACCATGACCTCAACCACACTGCTAACACCAATACCTAACCATAACCTTAAATTTATTTTGTTTTCATTAATATTTACAATAAAGGCAATTTTAACATTGCACCTGGCCTATATAAGGGAAATCTCTCAGTTCCCCATCCAGGATAATAAACGTCAACCTGCGTCTTGGACAGAAGCTGTAGCAGGGGGAGTTCACCCAGTAACACCTGTCTGGCCTGTCTAAGTATTCATGGGGAGATTTGAAGAGAGGGGAGCCTCTCTAAGCCCTCATTTGATCTAGAGAGGGGCAGGTGATCCTGGCTCATTTTGTGTAGCACTGTGGGGGTCCATCTACCCTAGTGACCTCCCTTACCTGGTGTCTATCAGCATACCTCATTTAGGGGGGAACAGAAGGGCAAATGCAGCCTCCGGTGCCCACCCATAGTGAAGCTCCACCTGGCCTCACAGGGTGCAGGGTCACTCGGTCAGCTCCAGACTGTGACGGTGGGGATTCTTGGGGCCTTCTCTGCTAATCCACTCACACAGAGCAGACCCAAAGGTCAAGGCAGAGCAGAGGAGTCCATCCTCCTCATTCTTAAAACAGGATTACAGGCCCAGCAGGGGTGGGTCTTCAGGATCCTGGACTCATGCCTGAGACCACAGAGAGACCTTACAGAAGACTACAGATAGGACCTTAAGAATGGACAGACGTGCTCAGCCATCTTCCCCCTCTCCTGAGACCACCTGTGACCTCTGACCTCTAATACACTACAGACTACGCACCACAGCCCTACAGGATTGACAGCCAGTCACACCTCTTTCAAAGCATCCATTTTGGGTCCGTCTCTGCTAATGTCTAGAATCATGTGCCTGTGTCTTACGGTTACCTCCGAGTGTTTGTTTGTTTTCTTCCAGGGAGAAGGGCTCGTTAGTCGGGCGCTGAGCGGTTGATCTTTAATGAGAGGGGAATTGCTCTTCCCCCCTGCCCCCTTTTGCTGCACAGGCTCTCTCTCTATACCTTATCTTTAAAACCCCTCGCTGGCTTTCATGTGGCTTGTCGTTGCAAGGTGAGCGGCTGCTCCTCAGAGAGGCTTCTGTCTTTGAGCACCACTGATTAATGCTCTTTGAGGACAGGCGAGAGGCAACAACACCTCCCCTATTTTACATACAAAGCAAAGAAACCCTGTTTTCTACACAACCAGTAATGCCACGGAGGAAAATGAAAAGCAGAAATATACAGCCCTTGCTGGCACTTCATATTAATGTAGGTAAATGGCCGTCTAATGGTCAAGTATTTTACTCTCCCGATCGCTTCCCCTCACATGGGCTCAATCAGCTGCTTGTGTGTTTTGTATCTCACCGCTGGCTTTCTTGACACTACCTCACTTTTCCAAACACTTTGGTAATCCAGTATCATTCAAATGATTTATCGTGACAAAATTAGCCACAGTATGGGTTATGATAGCTATTACAAGAATGAATAAAAAGAGGTTAAGAAATATAGAATGGCAATGCACTCAACACATATCTTAAAAGCCCAGTGCTGTCAAAAATTTGATTTTCCTGTGTTTTATATATATTTCCACACCATGTGTTGATGATAATGCCTTTTTAGCATAAGAGCTATTTGAAAAGACCGCCTGGAATTTCTGCCTGTTTTGGTGGGATAGAGTTTTGGCCTGACTGGCGACATCACCAAGTGGTAAATTAGTTAAAGTTACAATATTGAACTTTTTGGGTGACCCAACCAGATTCATATTGAAATGTGAGTTATAGATCTGTAATTCACATTGAAAGCAAGTCTAAGAAGCAGTAGATCTGTTCTAAGTGTGCTATTTCTATGCTTCCCGTTCTTAAGTTTAGTTTTTGCGTCTTTTACTTTCGGTTTTGTAAACCAGCTTCAAAGAGCTGAAATAAATTATTATGGGTTATTGAAAATATATTTCACAGCGGTTTAAATGGTACAATGATTCTTTACTCTATGCATTGCTTGTTTTGTCACATAAACTGAAATTAGACAAATTATTCACATTTTTGAAACCAGGAAATGGCTGAGCAATTTTTGCAAATTGCACCATTAATAGACTCCAAGTCAAGCACTGGCCTAAACATTCATACATCATCAGGTAGAATTGATAGCAAGCATTAGTGAGGGGGTGGGAAAATTAAAGGGATTTAAACTGACAATAATAGTAATTATATATTTTATTTGGCAGATGCCTATAAGGACGCTCAAGGACATCTTACATAAAATCCACTGCTGTACATAAAATCTATTTAATTGAATTTGTATTATGCTCGATTATTTACTGGGGAAAAACAATAAAAACAAGTTTATGGCTTATCAATTTCAAAATAATGGGCAGGTTCTGGCACATGTGCTACCCACCATTAGCTAGCTAGTTAAGACTCACTAGCCAATTTGGCTAGCAAAAACAAACAAAAAAGCCAAACATAGCTCACTGTTAACATTTTTCAAGAGGCCGTGTATAGAAGAGAACGTTGGAGATTTTGGCAAGTTAATTGATATCAGTGATTTCGCCATGAAGGGCTAAGTCCCCCTCCAAATAAATCACTGACTGCATTGATCTAATCGATGGCCTTAACGTCAGTTTCATTACATTCAGAGACAATGATCAGCACTACACCACTGTTTTTATTTAACACTTTGAGAAATCATGAAACACGCTTCTCCACTTCGACTCACACCTCCACTGAGACATGATTATCAGTCCAGTGTAATAAAAAAATCTGATATTTCAATTTATGCTCCGATGTGCCTTGCAAGTAATAGGCTACAAAAACTACCCTCTTACCAGTGTTATCATATATTGTAGCTTGAGACTCTAGTTTTGATATATAATGGGACTACATGGAGAAATTATTATACATATAATAAAGGGTAGGCCTACATGGAGAAAATCAAATCTCTCTTATTTTTATGAAATTAGTCAAATACAAAAACAATATTTATTTCCAGTCAATGTAAATAGCCTATACATTTTAGAAACTACATTTCATTGGAAATCTAACTTTGCCATGTGGTTTTTTGCCCATGCACTACAGTTAGGCCCTATAGGCTATTGATCATTTAATTGATATCACACAATACATTGTTGTCAAGCCCTGATCTGTTTCACCCGTCCTTGTGCTTGTCTCCACCCTCCTCCAGGTGTCGCCCATCTTCCCCATTATCCCCTGGGTACTTATACCTGTGTTCTCTGTTTGTCTGTTGCCAGTTTGTAATGTTTGTCAAGTCAACCAGCGTTCTGGCTCAGCTCCTGCTTTTCCCCAGTCTCTCTTTTTCTCGCACTCCTGGTTTTGACCCTTGCCTGTCTTCACTCTGAACCCGCCTGCCTGACCACTCTGCCTGACCCTGCCTGCCGTCCTATACCTTTGCCGCAAACTCTGGATTATCGACCCCTGCCTGCCTTGACCTGTCATTTGCCTGCCCCTGTTGCTGTAATAAACACTGTTACTTCAACACAGTCTGCATTTGGGTCTTACCTAAAATGTGATAATTGCAGGCACACTTGATCACTTGCAGAGAATTGAACTCGGTTTGCATTTTGCCTCATAAAGTGATCTCGACTAAGAAAAGGTTAGTGATAACTATTCTAGTCTATTTAGGCTATGGTTGGTTATTGTGATTATTACTGTTATATCAAGGCATTATATTCTAGTATCATAGTTTATTAATTATAGGCCTAGGGTTTATTATGTGTAGGTCTATGTGAATTACATGTTAAATGCAAGTCAAGGATTTACATAGGCCTACAACACTTTGGTCTGTAATGCGAAATCACATGTTAGATGGTTTATTGTGTGCAATCAACTAGAGTAGGGCAGGGGTAAGCAAACATGTTCCTGGAGTGCCGCAGGTACTGCAGGATTTTGTTCCAACTAGGCACCACACCTGACCAACTAAGCTAATTGACCAGTTAGTTCAGTGATTGCCCAAATTCAATACACCTGGTCTTCCAGGTTGGTTAAATCAAAGACATCACATACCTGCAGCACTCCAGGACCAGGGTTGCCTAACCCTGCAGTAGGGTATCCAGTGCATTCGGAAAGTATTCAGACGCTACAAGCTTGACACACCTGTATTTTGGGAGTTCCACCCATTCTTCTGCAGATCCACTCAAGCTCTGTCAGGTTGGATGGGGAGAGATGCTGCACAGCTATTTTTATGTTTCTCCAGAGATGTTTGATTGGGTTCAAGTCTGGGCACTGGCTGGGCCACTCAAGGACATTCAGAGACTTGTCCCGAAGACTTGTCCCGAAGGCGTTGTATTGGATGTGTGCTTAGGGTCATTGTCCTGTTGGAAGGTGAACCTTCACCCAAGTCTGAGGTCCTGAGTGCTCTGGAGCAGGTTTTCATCAAGGATATCTCTGTACTTTTCTCCATTCATCTCTCCCTCCATCCTGACTAGTCTCCCAGTCCCTGCTGCTGAAAAACATCCCTACAGCATGATGCTGCCACAGCCATGCTTCACCATAGGGATGTGCCAGGTTTCCTCCAGAAGTGACGCTTGGAATTCAGGCCAAAGACTTCAATCTTGGTTTCATCAGACTAGAGAGTACTTTAGGGGACTTTTAGAAAACTCAAAGTCAGCTGTCATGTGCCTTTTACTGAGGTGTGGCTTCCGTCTGGCCACTCTACCATAAAGGCCTGATTGGTGGAGTGCTGCAGAAATGGTTGTCTTTTTGGAAGGTTCTCCCATCTCCACAGAAGAACTCTGAAGCTCTGTCAGACTGACCATCACGTTCTTGGTCACCTCACTGACCAAAGCCCTTCTCCCCCGATTGCTCAGTTTGACCGGTAGGTCAGTTCTAGGAAGAGTCTTGGTGGTTCCAATCTTCTTCCATTTATGAATGATGGAGGCCACCGTGTTCTTGGGGACCTTCAATGCTGTAGAAATATTTTGGTACCCTTCCCCAGATCTGTGCCTCGACACAATCCTTTCTCGGAGCTCTAAGGACAATTCCTTCAACCTCGTGGCTTGGTTTTGCTCTGACATGCACTGTCAACTGTGGGACCTTATATAGACAGGTGTGTGCCTTTCCAAATCATGTCCAATCAATTGAATTTACCACAGATGGACTCAAAGTTGTAGAAGCATCTCAAAATGGATCAATGGAAACAGGATGCACCGGAGCTCAATTTTGAGGCTCATAGCAAAGGGTCTGAATACTTATGTAAAAAAGGTATTTCTGTTTATATTTTGAATACATTTGAAATAAATGATAAAAACCTGTTTTCACTTTGTCATTTTGGGGTATTGTGTGTAGATTGACGAGGCAATTGTTTTATTTAATCCCTTTTAGAATACGGCTATAAAGTAACAAAATGTGGAAAAAGTCAAGGGGTCTGAATACTTTCTGTATGCATCCTTTGACATAAGAACACGCACGTGTGATCATTCTACAGTGGTCCCTGCAGCATGCGCTCAAACCAGTGTGATTAGAACACTTCATTAGAACGTCTAGTTACGATTGACACAACAGTCAGCGTATGACCTGGCCACAGTTTTTTCACAGAAACATTTAGCAAAAACAGTCTTTACAATGTCATGTCCGCAACGTGAGCAGTTTATTTCCGGATGCAATGTTCAGACATTCACAGAAGTAGCAACAGCGTAACAAAATGCTCATCCAAATCGGAATATGTAGTCTACATTAGTCAAAACGCTTATCGAGGAAAGAGTGAGCTAACACAAGCGGTCATATTTAGCTAAATCTCAGCTGATAGAAATTATAATATGAATTAGCTAATAGCAGCTACTATTTACAATTCATCAAATCACGGGTGAGCTCACCAGAGATTTAAATAATTTAGTAAAACACTTTCTAAAAGTATAAAGTAATCCGACTGTGGGTAGAGTTTGTGCGCGCCGCCATGTTTGTTTCTCCGCATAAACCAAAGATAAGAAGAGTTGACAAGATAAGTTGGGTCTGATTGCAGTATGCATGTTGAAGGGGGTGTGTCTTCTACCATCACTCACTTCTGGAAATTTACTCAAAAGACGAGTGAACCATCCCTTAACCTCGTTTTGTTATAACATCTTTGGTCTGACAACCAGAATGCATTGTATAATGTCAACAAACATAGCTCCACACATAGCTGGCAATTAGCTTAGAATTAGCTCATAATTAGTACAACCTTCAAAAAAGTATTTCACACACATCATACAGCTGAAGTCGGAACGTTACATACACCTTAGCCAAATACATTTAAACTCAGTTTTTCACAATTCCTGACATTTAATCCTAGTAAAAATATCCTGTTTTAGGTCAATTAGGATCACCACTTTATTTTAAGAATGTGAAATGTCAGAATAATAGTAGAGAGAATGATTTATTTCAGCTTTTATTTCTTTCATCACATTCCCAGTGGGTCAGAAGTTTACATACACTCAATTAGTATTTGGTAGCATTGCCTTTAAATTGCTTAACTTGGGTCAAACGTTTTGGGTAGCCTTCCACAAGCTTCCCACAATAAGTTGGGTGAATTTTGGCCCATTCCTCTTGACAGAGCTGGTGTAACTGAGTCAGGTATGTAGGCCTCCTTGCTCACAAACACTTTTTCAGTTCTGTCCACAAGTTTTCTATGGGATTGAGGTCAGGGCTTTGTGATGGCCACTCCAATACCTTGACTTCGTTGTCCTTAAGCCATTTTGCCACAATTTTGGAAGTATGCTTGGGGTCATGGTCTATTAGGAAGACCCATTTGCGACCAAGCTTTAACTTCCTGACTGATGTCTTGAGGTGTTGCTTCAATATATCCACATAATTTTCCTCCCTCATGATGCCATCTATTTTGTGAAGTGCACCAGTCCCTCCTGCAGCAAAGCACTCCCATAACATGATGCTGCCACCCCCGTGCTTCACGGTTGGGATGGTGTTCTTCAGCACGCAAGCCTCCCCCTTTTTCATTCAAACATAATGATGGTCATTATGGCCAAACCGTTCTATTTTTGTTTCATCAGACCAGAGGACATTTCTCCAAAAAGTACGATCTTTGTCCCCATGTGCAGTTGCAAACTGTAGTCTGGCTTTTTTATGGCGGTTTTTGAGCAGTGGCTTCTTCCTTGCTGAGTGGCCTTTCAGGTTATGTCGATATAGGACTCGTTTTACTGTGGATATAGATACTTTTGTACCTGTTTCCTCCAGCATCTTCACAATGTCCTTTGCTGTTGTTCTGGGATTGATTTGTACTTTTCGCATCAAAGTACATTCAGCTCTGACGGCAGCGTGGTCCCATGGTGTTTATACTTGCGTACTATTGTTTGTACAGATGAACGTGGTACCTTCAGTCGTTTGGAAATTGCTCCCAAGGATGAACCAGACCTTTTTTTCTGAGGTCTTGGCTGATTTCTTTAGATTTTCCCATGATGTCAAGCAAAGAGGCACTGAGTTTGAAGGTAGGCCTTGAAATATATCCACAGGCACACCTCCAATTGACTCAAATGATGTCAATTAGCCTATCAGAAGCTTCTAAAGCCATGACATAATTTTCTGGAATTTTCCAAGCACAATCAAAGGCACAGTCAACTCAGTGTATGTACACTTCTGACCCACTGGAATTGTGATACAGTGAATTATAAGTGAAATTATCTGTCTGTAAACAATTGTTGGAAAAATGACTTACGTCATGCACAAAGTAGATGTCCTAACTGACTTGCCAAAACTATAGTTTGTTAACAAGAAATTTGTGGAGTGGTTGAAAAACAAGTTTTAATGACTCCAACCTAAGTGTATGTAAACTTCTGACTTTAATTGTATGTGTCCATTACATTCTCTCTTTCTCTCTTTCTTTCTTTCTCTCGGAGGACCTGAGCCCTAGGACCATGCCTCGGGACTACCTGGCATGATGACTCCTTGCTGTCCCCAGTCCACCTGGCCATGCTGCTGCTCTAGTTTCAACTGTTCTGCCTGCGGCTACGGAACCCTGACCTGTTCATCGGACGTGCTTGTTGCACCCTCGACAACTACTATGATTATTATTATTTGACCATGCTGGTCATTTATGAACATTTTAACATCTTGACCATGTTCTGTTATAATATCCACCCGGCACAGCCAGAAGAGGACTGGCCACCCCCCATAGCCTGGTTCCTCTCTCGGTTTCTTCCTAGGTTTTTGGCCTTTCTAGGGAGTTTTTCCTAGGGAGTTTTTCCTAGCCACTGTGCTTCTTTCACATGCTTTGCTTGCTGTTTGGGGTTTTAGGCTGGGTTTCTGTACAGCACTTTTAGATTTCAGCTGATATACGAAGGGCTATATAAATAAATTTGATTTCATTTGATTTTGATTTGATTTGATTTGATGATTACAATCTATGCAATAATCGGAATGCATGATTTGTCATCAGTACTTGAAAATGTGAATAAAACAGTATATAAATACATTATTACCACACAAACCATTTTCTGATAATGATTTATTAATACTAGTGGCGCGTGCCGGATGTCAATCACGTAACCTCTGACACCCACTCGGAACCATTCAGTGTTGTTGTTTATGTATGTAGTTAGTGGACTAAGCTGTAGCATTAACAATGTCTTTCGAAAGGAGACATCTCATAAATGTGGAAATTCAGAAGATTTTTGTTATTGATGACAATGAGTCTGAGTATGAAAGTGAGGAATCAGATTCTGACAGTGACAGTGCGGAGCTGCCCCCCAACCTTGTGGCCATTGAGAACCCTGAATATGAAGACCCCTTGTCCACCAACGAAGTCCCAGGATCCGCTGAAAATGCTGGTGGTTATGAAGGCAGACCAACAGTTGGTGAAGAATGGGAGGTCTGCGGTAGCTGTAAGGCCTCCAGCCATTTCACCCCTCTAGGCTTTGATGAGTTCCAGTCTGGAGTGAAAAG
This sequence comes from Salmo trutta, assembly GCF_901001165.1. Taxonomy (NCBI): domain Eukaryota; kingdom Metazoa; phylum Chordata; class Actinopteri; order Salmoniformes; family Salmonidae; genus Salmo; species Salmo trutta. The sequence goes on along the minus strand of NC_042965.1, from coordinate 6,263,116 downwards.
CCCCTTGCCATCTCCCTCTGAGGCAGAATGCTTCAAGCTGTTTCTGACAGAGGAGCTGGTGGGAGACATTGCGGAGAAGACCAATCGCTATGCCTTGGAGCTACAGGAGAAGAGAGAGCCAGGAGTGAGGGGGAAGCTCGCTAAATGGGTGACAACCAAAAATAGTGAAATGTATACTCTTGGTGACAGTCCTTCTCATGGGAATAGTGACCTGCCATGATACTATGCCTTTATGATTCGGGGGTGGGAATGAAGTTTTTGTTCAATCACTACATGAATATTGAAATCTGGGTTATACGTATTAATAAGTCGTCAGTCTTTTCTTGTGTTTTTTTTTCCTCTAGTAAAACTAGCTTTTGTTTTTGTTGTTCAACAACTACCGATACTTCAATAGAATAGACAACCATTACATATTACCTATGTCTTTTCTTGCAGTTTTTTCCTCGAGTAAAACCGTAAAGGAGTGTACGTTCAAACATTATGTTGCTGGCATACAAAAGCTGGCCTCAATCTTCAGCAAGAAAGATGTCCAGTTCCAGACATGATGTTGGCAAATAATGTTCAATATGTTTTGTGTATGTGATTTTCGAAAGTACAGAATAAAGAGGAATTATTAGTAATTAGAATACAATGTCAGGATACAGCAATAAAACAATATTACAGTGAAGTTAAATAATAACACTGCTATAAAAATGAACTGCATTGACAAAATCACAATTATGAATGATATAAGACACAGTAAGAAACAGCAACTGAAGAGCTCCACAAGGGCTCCACAAGGGGGCAGGGCAGCTGAGAGCAGAGCTATGCTAAACAGGCCACATGGATACACAGGCCATGGTCATGATAAGGCCAGGGCAGCTTCAAAGGAAACAACACAAACGAATACTTCTGCATACTTGACCTGGGGAATTACTGGGGGAGTACTTGGACTCTCATCGAAGAGAGAAGTTTGTCCGGCTCATCTAGCCCAACATTAGAATAGCCTGCCTCAAACATAAACTGAAATGGGCTACTTCTATGTGAATTAATGAGGAGGCAGAACGCACCTAATTTAAAACTGCTGTTTGAAAATAAACTTTTGTTTGAAAATAATTTGAAATTGACAAGTTGAAACACAGCTTATAGATAATTAGCAGGCAGCGTGCCTTGGTTTAAGGGCAGTAAAGTGTTAACTGTTCTGTTGAGTAACAATCACATTTTGGAACAGTGAGCGCATTCTGATATCACACACATATAAGAACTCACGCTGGGGGGACAGTTAGAGATATTTGGAACTCACACGTAAAAAGGTTAACGATGAATTGAATTGCCCAAAAGGGACAGTGAGAGATATTTGGAACTCACACATGAAAAGGTTAATGTTTTTATTGCCCGAATTTTGGCCCACATACATTTTTGCTGGCTCTGCCATCAACGGATTTCTTCCTACGCCACTGCCCCTCCCAGACAGTCCCAGCAATATTCTTGCTTGAGAAATTTTGCTTTCTTTATTGACCATTTTAATTGAAAACAAATCACTTTAAAGTACTTGATTGTTAGCCAGAAATGATTTGATATTCAGATAAAAACGGCTGCATTGGACCTTTCAAAGTTATCTTTAAATTCAAAATGTAGGCCAGATATTGTGTTCCTCATTGGCATTGATGGTTAGGAGAAATAAGAGCGATCCAAACATGACTGAAAATGGCCTGGGATATACTTTTGATGATTGCAATGCGAAACCTTTGGCATGCCATAGTGTATTAGATGATCAAAATGATCAACCTTTGCAGAGTTTGAATACATGCGCAAACGTTAACATTTCAGATTAACCTAATGCTAACCCTTTGGCTCATTTGGCTCATTTGCTGCCATTAAAGCTGAAAGAGATGCAAACCTGGCAGGAGTCCATCTCTCTTGTCATAGTGCTCTCCCTCTCGCTCACTATCAGAGCCCAGTCAAATCGAGTTAGCAAGTCAAATCAGGTTAGCCCCTCTTTAGCGTCGAACTACACTTTTAATTCAGAGCATCACTTCATCAGCACCATGCCCACGCGTGTCGGCATGCCAACACCAACGTTCCTGACCGGAGAACTCGCCGCAGCGCTGATCCGTATCCGGCAGGGTCAGCCCGGATCAGGATACAGGCCATAGGATGCGGTTGTGTGAGGAGGAGAGGAGTTACTGACACTTCTGACTCTCCTTCACTGTGACGTGTGTTCAGAGGTCTCCACACACCTTGTCGTCGCCCTCTGTGCCCTGTCGGCTGTCACTGGGGGTTGAGTGTGTGACAGTGTGTCCCTGTTTGTGCTCCCATGGAGTGGGGTTGGAGGGGGTGGCAGGGGCCATGTCCTGGCTGCCAGTCACTCCACACAGGGCTTGGCCTGGTGGAAACACACACAGTCCCCACCTCCACCATATCATCCACTCTTCACCACCTTCCCTCAGTCACTCATGGATAGGCCTACTCTCTGGCTCTCCCTTTACTCAAAGTCCACCTCAGTTGGTGACCAAAATTGTGCATTCCCAGACACAAACAGAGAGACGCATGTACACACACGATCACGCACTCGCACATCTATCTAACACACACATTTTTTTACATTTTAGTAATTTAGCAGACGCTCTTATCCAGAGCGACTTACAGTAGTGAATGCATACATTTCATACATGTTTTTCTCCATACTGGTCCCCCGTGGGAATCGAATCCACAACCCCTGGCGTTGCAAACACCATTCTCTACCAACTGAGCCATACGGGACACACACACACACACACACACACACACACACACACACACACACACACACACACACACACACACACACACACACACACACACACACACACACACACACACACACACACACACACACACACACACACACACACACACACACATACACACACACACACACACACACACACACACACATTGCCTGCAATGTCAACATGGGCCAGCATCCCTTTGGTACACTTTCGACACCTTGAAGAGTCCATAGGCCGACGAATTGTACATCTCTGAATGCACGTATCGCTCTGATCTTCTTTATAAATACTATGTGGGTGGATATTTGTCTAATACCTACAGTATGTGTACAAGCGCGTGTAAAATAACTTGAGGCTACTGAGGCTGCATGTGTGAGTCATGCATGCAGAGAGGCAGCGCCAGGTGGCCTGCCACTGGGCACAGATGTCAATTCAACATCTATTCCACGTCTATTGCACATTTTCAAATTGTGATTTCCATTAGTGCAAAAACAACCCAATTGTCATACTTGAGTAAAAGTAAAGATACCTTAATAGAAAATTATTCAAGCAAAAGTGAAAGTCACCCAGTAAAATACTATTTCAGTAAAAGTCAAAGTTTTGGGATTTATTAAATATACTTACGTTTCAAAAGTAAAAGTATAAATCATTTTATTTTATTATTAAGCAAACCAGACGGCACCATTTAATTTTTTTATTTTTTACTTATGGATAGCCAGGGGCACTCTCCAAAACTCAGACATCACTTACAAACAAAGCATGTGTGTTTAGTGAGTGCACCAGATCAGAAGCAGTAGGGATGACCAAGGATTTTCTCTTGATAAGTGTGTGCATTTGACCATTTTCCTGTCCTTCCAAGCTTTCAAAATGTAACGAGTACTTTTGGGTGTCAGGGAAAGTGTATGGAGAAAAAGTACATTATTTTCTTTAGGAATGTAGTGAAATAAAAGTAAAAGTTGTTAAAAATATAAATAGTAAAGTAAAGTTCTTATTCCCACCCAAAATACTTAAGTAGTACTTAAAATTATTTTTATTTAAGTTCTTTGCACCACTGATTTCATTCTTAAAACATTCTAGTAACAAAAAAAGAGCATTCTTTGTTTTGCTTAAGCTATTTATATAGCATAAATCTCCTATTGTTGTCAACATCAAGATGTAGCCTAGTTTCCCTATTTGTATTTTTTTCCCCCTACATGTAATTTGTTTGTATGACAAAAAAACAACATAAAGTCATTCATTCAGACACATTGACTGACAGGAGGGATGTGAGTGTGTGTGTGTGTGTGTGTGTGTGTGTGTGTGTGTGTGTGTGTGTGTGTGTGTGTGTGTGTGTGTGTGTGTGTGTGTGTGAGAGAGAGAGAGAGAGAGAGAGAGAGAGTTCACTGAATCAAGGGGGCTGCAGGGTCTTGGTGTAGGCGTGGTACCCTAACCCTTCTCTGAATACTGCGTAGGCTGTGTTAAATACACTTCAGCCACAGCCTAGAGCCACTTTACCATCTGGTCTCCCCCCCACCCTCTCTCCCTCCTTCACCTCATTTTCAAACATGTCAATTTCCTCTGAATGAGGATTTCTAACCTCTTTCAATGCTACATGTAAGCTCTTTCTTTTCCTCGCTTTTTTTGTTGCAATGTATTGCATTCCATTGCAACCTAGTGTCATTGTGAAGAATACATTAATTCTCTAAATCAAGACACATTTTGATTTAGGGATTGGCTTTTTATTTTATTTTCTTACACCAAAGGTAAAGCTAGTTATTGCCTATCCAAATTATTTCTAATGGAATGAGGCCAACTTAGATTCCTACCAGCATGATTAAGATGTTGATTTAGAATTAGCAATAATGTGATCATCAAACTATTACAAAAGCATACACAGACAAACCATAGTCCCTTTACATGTTTGTTACAATTCACATTATTTATATTATTTAGTCCAACGCACATCGCCCTCTGTTGTTGGAATAGGGAACGAGCTGTTTAATTACTGAAAATGTTCAGTAGTAGGCTACAGCACAAATTACAAAGTTTTCATAATATCTTTTTAACTCTGTATATTATCAATAAAAATACACAATATTGTAATGCATGAAATAGATTGTATGACTTAATCGTTTCGTAAAAGCGATTTTAGCATTTCCAATTATGAGTGACGCAACATAAAACTGAAAAACCAAATGAAAATATAGGGAGAGGTCTGCTATAGCACAGAACGTGATGGCAGTGAGCTGTAGACAGAAAAAGGATGGTTTTGATCAGGAATTTCCCCTGGATAATTGTCAGGATTCATTGTTTGGAAGGTGGCTTACAAAGGAAAAATATGACACTGGTATTTGTTGGGGAAACATGAATATGTTTCAAACTTCCGTCAAACAAAGAAATACGATATTTATGGAGTTTTTGGGACTCTCTCTCTAGACACACACACACATACACACACATATTCGCAGATATGCAAAAAGCTAATTTTCCCGCTTTTTCCTTTCTAATCCAAAGCCTTTCCTATGTCGTCATACAGGCAAAAAAGCTGGTTTACATAACAATGACTAGAGTCCTTTCAACAAGGCAACACCATACAGTGTGGAAGATCATCCTAATTATGTTATTAATGGGGGCAAATGCAAAATATCAAAACTCTCACAGAAAGTATACTGAAAGGATGCATAGACTGAATAAAATCAAAAGTATGTATTCTGAGTTAAATCCTTCTCTACTTCTTTTTAGAGGCAAAGAGAGAAAGACACACCAGAAACAGTAACAGTCCTCAGTTGAGTTAGATGAATGACAATTTAACATGCATTAATGATGCATTTTACAGAAGCTGATTGAATGGTATCAATTCAATTGAAAATCACTTTATAGATACAGTATATGGTGATATATTGTAACCAATGACAACTTCTGATAAACCTCAAATTATAGCTCAGCATTTTTCCTCACCGTGCACAGATGTCAGTTCAACATCTACAGTGGCTTGTGAAAGTATTCACCCCCCTTGGCATTTTTCCTATTTTGGTGCCTTATAATGGAATTAAATAATGGAATTAAAATTAATTTTTTGGGGGGTTTATATCATTTGATTAACACAACACGCCTACCACTTTGAAAATGCAAAATATTTTTTAATTGTAAAACAAAATAGAAATGTGACAAAAAAACTGAAAACTTGAGCGTGCAAACTGCTCCAGCTCCTTCAAGTGGATGGGTTCCGCTAGTGTACAGAAATCTTTAAGTCATACCACAGATTCTCAATTGGATTGAGGTCTGGGCTTTGACTAGGCCATTCCAAGACATTTAAATGTTTCCCTTAAACCACTCGAGTGTTGCTTTATCAATATGCTTAGGGTCATTGACCTGCTGGAAGGTGAACCTCTGTCCCAGTCTCAAATCTCTTGAAGACTGAAACAGGTTTCCCTTAAGAATTTCCCTGTATTTAGTGCCATCCATCATTCCTTCAATTCTGACCAGTTTTCCAGTCTTTGCCGATGAAGAACATACCCACAGCATGATGCTGCCACCACCATGCTTCACTGTGGGGATGGTGTTCTCGGGATGATGGGAGGTGTTGGGTTTGCACCAGACATAGCGTTTTCCTTTATGGCCAAAAAGCAACATTTTAGTCTCATCTAACCAGAGTACCTTCTTCCATTTGTTTGGGGAGTCTCCCACATGCATTTTGCCGAAAACCAAACGTGTTTGCTTGTTTTTTTCTTTAAGCAATGGCTTTTTTTCTGGCCACTCTTCCGTAAAGCCCAGCTCTATGGAGTGTATGGCTTAAAGTGGTCCCAGATACTCCAATCTACGCTGTGGAGCTTTGCAGCTCCTTCAGGGTTATCTTTGGTCTCTTTGTTGCCTCTCTGATTAATACCTTCCTTGCCTGGTCTGTGAGTTTTGGTGGGCGGCCCACTCTTGGCAAGTTTGTTGTGGTGCCATATTCTTTCCATTTTTGAATAATGGATTTAATGGTGCTCCATGGGATGTTCAAAGTTTCAGATATTTTTTTTATAACCCAACCCTGATCTGTACTTCTCCACAACTTTGTCCCTGACCTGTTTGGAGAGCTCCTTGGTCTTCATGGTGCCGCTTGCTTGGTGGTGCCCCTTGCTTGATGTTACAGACTCTGGGGCCTTTCAGAACAGGTGCATATATACTGAGATCACGTGACAGATTATGTGACACTTAGATTGCACCCAGGTGGACTTTATTTAACTAATTATGTGACTTCTGAAGGTAATTGGTTGCACCAGATCTTATTTAGGGGTTTCATAGCAAAGGGGGTGAATACATATGCACAGACCACTTTTCTGTTTTTTAGGGGGGGTTGCATTTTTTTAAACAAGTTATTTTTTGCATTTTACTTCACCAATTTGTACTATTTTGTGTATGTCCATTACATGAAATCCAAATAACAATACATTTAAATTACAGCTTGTAATGCAACAAAATAGGAAAAATGCCAAAGGGGGTGAATAATTTTGCAAGGCACTGTAGTTTTGATTTACATGTGGTTGAGTTGTCAACTAACGTGATATCAACGTGAAATTCTACCAAAAAACTTGAATTGATTTGAAATCAACAAAACATTTCACAGTCATTGGATTTAGGTTAAAAGTATTAGTTATATTGATAAATGATATCAAATCCAATCAGTTTTCCATGTTGATTCAACATCATCACATGGAATGTTTTGGTTAAAATGACGTGGAAACAACATTGATTCAACCAGTTTGTGCTTAGTGGGTTAACACTTGACTTCACTTATTCATCCCAATTTCCTTCAATGCAAATCCCTTCAAGACAACAGAGACAGTTTCTTTTGGTATACAGTGTACAAAGAATTGCATTGAAAGATAGGTTTACAAAAAATACTAACTGAGCTGAAACACAGAAAAATTAAGGACTTAATTGTCAATTAGATATTATTACTTTTATTGCAATTAAAAATAGCAAATTGAACAGGGCATGGGAAACACATCAAGCAATACACACACGGTTGTCCTTAGAGTCATTGTGTCTGACATTGTACTTGTGAGAAAGAATGTACAGTGAGATCTTTCTTTCCTCATTTCCTGAGCAACCTAACCTCCAAATTCATTATAGCCTTCTCCTCTAGACACCCCTGGCATACGCATACACACACACACACACACACACACACACACACACACACACACACACACACACACACACACACACACACACACACACACACACACACACACACACACACCCACAGAGAGAGAGAAAACACAAACCTCACAAAGCATTTCATCCCCAGCCTTTGGGGGAGGGCCTTATTCTCTTTTGGGGGATTCTGGCGCATGATTTTTGTTGGTTTTAGTTTTGCACCCTCAATCAATGCCTAACAGGAAGAGCTTTAATCATGTTTTTAATGTGGTGGTACAAGAGGTGGGCAGGGTATTGTCCACATGTGAAAGGCTGGTCGGAGGGGAATCCTTTGGCGTTTCTTTATATTCACCTGCTGGGCCCTATTGGGTCTCTTTCAGAGAGAAAGGGACTGGGGAAATGAATAAAGAACACAGGCAAAAGGGTCCATTAGACTGGACTATGGTTTAATGAAGGGCTACCTGTAATCTCCATAGTGTCTCACAGTGCTGACGGTTTGTACGTCTACAGTGCTCCCCCCCTCTCTTTACCATGGCTATTCAGACCCACAGAGAACCTGAGACAAGACAAACAGGGTGGCCCATAACACAACTATGAGCTAATAATATGCTGCTCTAATCTGTGTGTGTGCAAAAGAGAGTGAAAAAGAGAGAGCGAGAAAGAGGGAACGGGATAGAGGCTATACATAGCTTGCGCCATTAAGAATATTGCCAAATCGTGATGGGCATATCCCAGCACAAATCAATTAATATCGTAAATATTATAAAAAACCCACGGTATGCTAGTGGTTGATGTAGAGCAGTTTCTGTGTTGGGAGATTGTTTGGTTGAAAAATGAACCCATTAGCCTGTTAATAACGCATAGTGATGATCTAAACTATAAATTAAACAGTAAGAACATTACTTTTCTGGGGGGTCCTTATTAACTTCTATGTGAACAATAACCATATGATTTAAATATACACCGCACAGAAGACATTTCCCATGAAAGTTAACAAATGCATCCTTGCATTCCTTTACCAAGAGTATTGTCCAAAGCATCAGAAACCCACACAATAGTACCCTGGCACCATCTAGTGGATATTATATTTACTATAGTTATCACTCAAGCTGGGTGACATTGGTCTTTTTGTAGGTGCATCATAGACATACACACACACACACACACACACACACACACACACACACACACACACACACACACACACACACACACACACACACACACACACACACACACACACACACACACACACACACACACAGAGGTAGAGAGATCCTTAAAATGCATTATTCAAAATCAAATAGCACACCATTTAAGAGGTAAGCACTTCCTACACAGAAACCCAAATCCTTTGCTATTGACCGTGCACATGAATCAAGACATCCATACCTTGTAAATTGTTTGAATCAAATCAATAATTATAGTGCTGTTGAATTGAACTATGAGAGAAAATTAAAGAGAATTCATGGACCCATTGGTATTATGGGCTTAATCAAATTGTCTTTATAGTTAGCAAAAGGGATGCTTTATATAGCCTACAATAAAAATGCAACATGCACATACCCAATTTTATTGTCTATTCTCTAAATAATGAATTAAGAAATTCATTCGTTCCAAAAATAAGAGGAACAAAAATGATGAGCAATATGCTGTGCACTTTTGGAAATTAATGTAGCTTAATTCTAAATTCTAAAAATCCCTGCATGAGCAACAGAGCATGAGCAGCATAATCAAAATACCTCTGTTAGAAAGCGTTTAATTAAAAACAGATCTAATGCAAATATATGTTGTATTATATGCCAGTTGCTAACTTGTTCCCAGTATACCATATCCCACTGGATACACACTGGTTGAATCGACGTTGTTTCCACATCATTTCAAGGAAATTACATTGAACCAATGTGGAATAGACATTGAATCTGTCTGTTCCCAGAGGGATGCTATTGTTTAACTTGTCTCAGTCATGTCAAACTCCAATCTTTTTAGATGTTCACTAAAAGGTTAGGACTTCCATTTGCAATATTTATGGAATAAAATGCTTGTAATTGCCAAACTACTAGAGTGTTTTAAAATGATTTGAGTGTGATTTAAACTACACATTTGTCAGGGAAAACAGGGAACTTGTGACTGTGATGCCTGATCCACCTGCCATGCTTTTTGTTGAAGTCCCTGGAAGGCTTGACATGTTCAGCGGTGAATCATCACTGGCCATTTAATGCTTTTCATGTGAAGAAAAGCAATTAAAGACGGGATAGATCATAGGGGCACCTCGTGATTATAGTGCAGCACTTCAGCCAATCAACACCCAGATTCTAACCCTCGAATTTCCAATCAGTAAAAAAACTAAAACTAAAACAGCTTCCATAAGCTCAAATATTGCCAGTTTTATTCGTACAGCCTATGTCATGTCTTAGATTAGCCTATTTAAAAATGACAGGACATCCCTAATAGGCCTACTAGTCTTTTTTTTAATCTATTTATTTAGCCTAAATAAATCTAAGCTTCACCACAATGTA